>NW_028318084.1:2574166-2728333 GCF_062004578.1 Staurois parvus | reverse complement strand
TGCATGTTGAATGCTGTAATTAAATTTAAAAATCTGCACAGTACATTGGGGATGTACAATCTACTGTATAAATGTAAGACCACTTAATCTAACTGCCAATCTACTCCATAACATTAGCAATGCCAATCAGCCTGCACATATTTTATCAGATATTGTATCCAGCCAGAATAAATTACCAGTGAGTCCGGTGTATAAATCCCATAATGTGTTCCTTCAGGCATTCAGAATATCCCAAATATTACAAAAAAAAAAAAAGTGTGTACATGTGTGCTGATGGGTTAAAGACATTCTATGGCCCTGTCCAGCTCTGCTAGAGTCTGTCTCCTGGAATCTCCTCCATGCTCTTGAGACTGTGCTGGGAGACACAGCAAATCTTTTGGCAATGGCTCATATTGATATGTCATCCTGGAGGAGTTGGACTGCCTGTGCAACCTCTGTAGGTTCCAGGTATAGCCTCATGCTACCAGTAGTGACACTGACCCTAGCCAAATGCAAAACTAGTGAAACAGTCAGAAAAGATGAGTAGGGAACAGGGGCGGACTGACAACTCATGGGGCCCCCGGGCAATAGGGTATCATGGGGCCCCTGTGTCCTTGCCCAAACTCAAAAAAGCCTATGAAAAAGGTACCAGGGGCATCTCATGGGTCCCCCTACTGACCCCGGGCCCTCGGGCAGTGCCTGAGTTTCCAAATGGTCAGTCCGCCCCTGGTAGGGAAAAAATGTCAGTGGCCACCACCTGTAAAACCATTCTTGTTTTGGGGGTCATCTAATTGTTGCCCATCTAGTGCACCTGTTGTTAATTCCATTAACACCAAAGCAGCTGAAACTAATTAACACCCCCCTCTGCTACTTACCTGACCAGATCAATATCCCAGGAGTTTAACGGACTTGATGCTAGACTCTGCTCAAAAAAATTAAAGGAACACTTTTGTGTGTGTGTGTGTGTGTCAGGGGTGGACTGACCATTTGGAAACTCGGGCACCGCCCGAGGGCCCAGGGTCAGTAGGGGGCCCCATGAGATGCCCCTGGCACCTTTTTCATAGGCTTTTTTGAGTTTGGGCAAGGACACAGGGGCCCCATGATCTCCTATTGCCCGGGGGCCCCATGAGTTGTCAGTCCGCCCCTGGTGTGTGTGTGATTTCTTTAATCTGAAAATGACAAAAGCTTGCTTTTGATACAGTTCGACTTAGATGTGGTCTGATTAACGGCCCATGATGAAACATTGCGGGAACAGATATCTGCACTGCCTGCTTCTACAATTATAAACTGGCACATGTGATGAAAGATGGGGTAATGGCATACGATGGGCAGGAGCACAGTACAGTCTCCAAATGAGCCAACAGGCCAAACAAGCCCTGACAATTTTACCGTCTACCCATCCAAAAGCATTGATATTTTTTCTAGAAATGAAAAACAGCATGTCCCAACAAAGTATTGCTGTACATTTTTTTTTTATGCAGAATGATGACCAAAATATGAAGGCTTAATTATAAAGATGGAATGTTTTTCCTTAAAATGCAGTTTATATTTGCATTTAAAAGAAATTAACGTAAACTACATTTTTTAAAACTTTAAATATTAAAACTCCTCCTAGGTTGATTTTGCTGCCCCTTCAATTTCTGTCCTGGAGACAAATGAGAAGAAATGTCTGGGTGCAATTTCCATCTTAAAGAGTTTTCACAGAAACAGGTGCCCCCACCCTCTCCTCTTGCCTTGGTGAAACATTTAGAATGTTGACTTGCGCTTCACTTTCTGTCTCGGTGACAATGGTCACCAGAACAAATAGAGGGATCAGTCTTTACAGCAGGGACTTGGATGGCAATAAAACGTTGTCAATGGGTCTAACCCTTCTCTACCCGTACCTTGGTATAGACATAGGGTTGGAGGGAAGGGTCTGCAGAAGCCTGTGGACTGCACTCAAGATTCACTGACCGCAGTTGAAATGCTTTGCAGGCTCATATGCAAAAAAAAAGTAATAATATTAATAAATGTGCACTATATGCAAATACATTTACACTTATTTTGTTTTTCAAAATATAGACTTTAGCTGCCTAAACATGGGTCACTTTTTTTCGTTAAACCACATTCAATGTGGATGAGGGCATTTTCCATGTTGTGGCATTGTATTCTGACAGCAGCGAGACTCCCCTGCCATCAGAATACACAGGTCAGTGCTGCAGCCTATTGCCTGTGGCACTGATCAATTGAAAATACACTGAAAGGGTGGTTAAACAGAGTTTAATAGATGGACCAACTGTTCAACCACAGTGGCCACACATGAATCGAAATTCGGTTAGTCCCTGCTGAACCGGACAAATTTCAATCCCAGTCTGGGCAGCTTTAGCCGTTGCCAAAAACGGCATGAAATTAGCTGAACATTAGACTACGTATATATTTGAGACATTCTTATCCTGTGGTCTTGGTGCCTCATTTTGGTTCTAAAGCTACAGCATTGTCATGATTTCAAACATGACTTCATGATACAGAAACATGCAAACATTACATAAAAATGGAAATATAAAAAAGGGAACACAAGTCGTTATGATATTGTCTATTGCTGTTCTCAGTTTATTTTGGTATATAAGGAACGCCTCTCTTTCCACCCAGTAGGGACACGCTGTATGATGTCTGTGCTTGATTAAAGCCCTTATGCAGTACTGACGTCATGGTTGTGTGGCCTGCATTATTATTATTATTATTATACAGTATTTATATAGCGCTAAAAGGTTTGCTCAGCGCTGTACATTATAGTGGGGGACAGAACATGAGACAATACAGTAACAAAACCGAACACGAGGGGTTCGAGGGCCCTGATCCTTGGAGCTTACAATCTAGGAGGGAGGGGATAGTGGTACAGAAGGAAGTGGCTGTGGGGGACGGAGTGGTGGGAGGAGAGGAGGAGATCGGCTGTTAGGTGAGGGTGGGGTAGGCTTCCCTGAAGAGATGGGTTTTCAGGGTGCGCCTAAAGGTGAGAAGGGTAGGTGACAGTCTGATGGATTGGGGTAGCGAGTTCCAGAGGATGGGGGAAGTCCTGGAGAAGTCCTGCAGTCGGGCGTGGGAGGTGAAGACCAGGGAGCTAGAAAGTAGGAGGTCTTGTGAGGAGCGAAGGGCACGGGTTGGGTGGTATTTGGGTATCAGGTCAGTGAGGTAGTTTGGGGCAGCGTTATGAATGGCTTTGTATGTCAGTGTTAGTAGTTTGAATTTAATGCGTTGGGCAATCGGGAGCCAGTGGAGGGAATGACAGAGAGGGGTGGCAGAAGTGGAGCGGTTGGTGAGGTGGATAAGTCTGGCCGCTGAATTCAGGATAGACTGAAGCGGGGATAGTCTGCGATGAGGTAGGCCGGTGAGGAGGGAGTTGCAGTAGTCCAGACGTGAGATAATGAAGGAGTGAACGAGTAGTTTAGTGGTGTCTGGGGTTAATCACGAACGTATTTTGGAGATGTTGCGGAGGTGGAGCCTGCATGAGTTTGCCAACGATTGGACATGGGGTTGGAAGGACAGGTTTGAGTCTAGAGTGACACCTAGGACTTTGGCTTGCGGGGTGGGACTGATGGTGGCGTTGTTGATCGTGATGGAGAGGGTGGGCGCACGGGCTGGGGGGAAAATCAGCTCTGTTTTGGAAAGGTTCAGAGGAAATGGAGCGACATCCAGTCTGATATGTCGTTCAGTAGGTGGGTGATACGGGCGTAGACTGAAGGGGTGAGGTGAGGGGTGGAGAGGTAAATTTGCGTGTCATCGGCATAGAGGTGATAGTTGAAGCCGTGGGAGTGTATCAGTTGGCCAAGGGAGGAGGTGTAGATGGAGAAGAGAAGGGGCCCGAGGACAGAGCCTTGGGGGACCCCAACAGAGAGGGGGAGAGAGGGGGAGGTGGTAGTGTTATAGGCAACGCTGAAGGAGCGTTGGGATAGATAGGAGGAGAGCCAGGAGAGAGCGGAGTCTCTGATGCCACGGGAGTGTAGTTTATTAAGAAGCATTCTGTTGCACTCTTGGTACCAGGAGTGTAGACTGGCACCTTTGCTTGCACGTGTCCACAGTAGATGAGAGACTCGCTTACTTGAGCTGTGCCACTGGGTCTGGATTGTCTTATCAGATTCCTTGTTTTATTTTCCACGGAATAAATAATAAAAGAGCCAGTGTGGTTATTAATAGACTCCTCTACATAGACTGGCTTGTAGAGGCTTCTGCTTATATTGGAGTTCAGGGATCAACAGAGGTTCTAATGTACAGTAATTACATACAACATCCTTAGATTCCTCTTGTAGAGGACAGGTGTGGTTAGAACTTGAGCCATAGTAAGCCACAGAGCTAAATGCAACCGCTCCCTGTAATACATTAAAGTGTTGTTCAGACTAACCATTTTTTTCTTTATTCCAGATAGAATGATTAAGATTTAAAAGTTCTATTGGGTTTCCATTGCTACCCAGGGCTCATAAAAAAAAAAAAAAAAAAAGTTACCCTCATTTCCCAACCTGACAACATTTTACCAGACAGGAACTGGGGGGTACTCTCCAACAGCAACACAGACAAAAATACATATAAACATGTTTTATTACTGTATTTTCCGGCGTATAAGACGACTTTTTACCCCTTGAAAATCCTCTCAAAAGTCGGGGGTCGTCTTATACGCCGGTATACGGCATACTGACACTTTTTAGGGAATCGGAAGGGACACTAAGTACAGGGGTGGGCAGGGGCTGCTGTTTCTTACCTGGATCCGGTCCCACGACGATCCAGTCCAGGAAGCGCGGCTGCTCCTTCAGTTCGGCCACTGGATGTTCGCGTGGCTGCTCGGCTCCGCCTCCTCACCGGTGATTGGCCGCCAGAACTGTAGCTCAGGAAAGGCACACAGGCGGCCAATCACCGGTGAGGGGGCGGAGCCGAGTGGCCCTGCGAAAATCGAGTGAAGGAGCGGCCGGTAAGTGTGCAGTGTAGAGGTGCTGCTGCAACCACATATGCTGGCTGCAGCAGCACCATACTAGAACAGGGTCAGCAAGTGTAACTGGTGTCAGTGGGAGGAATAGTGCCTCATCATTGGTGTCACTGATAGTAATGATGGGGCATTATTCCTCCCACTGACACCAACGATGGGGCACTATTCCTCTCCAAACCCCCACTGACACCAATGACAGGGCACTATTCCACCCCCCACTGACACCAATGATGGGACACTATTCCTCCAACTGACGCCAATGATGGGGCACTATTTCCCCCACTGATACTAATAATGGGGCACTATTCCTGCCACTGATACCAATGATGGGGCACAATTCCCCCCCCCACTGACACCAAAGATGGGGCACTATTCCTGCCACTGACACCAATGATGGGGCACTATTCCTGCCACTGACACCAATGATGGGGCACTATTCCTGCCACTGACACCAATGATGGGGCGCTATTCCTCCCACTGACACCAATGGTGGGGCACGATTCCTCTCACTGACACCAATGATGAGGCACGATTCCTCCCACTGACACCGATGATGGGGCACTATTCCTCCCACTGACACCAATGATGGGACACTATTCCTCCCACTGGTGTGCATTGGAAGAGGGGTAGTCTTATACGGCGAGTATAGCCCAAACACTACATTTTAGCAGGAAAAGTAGGGGGTCGTCTTATATGCCGGAAAATACGGTAGTAGTGTATAAAAAGGTTAGACCTCCTTCAAGGTTTTTTTTTTTTCTGTCTGTGCCATTGTTGATTTTTTTTGGAGGAAAAAAACCTGTTCAGAGCGACAGAGAGTGGCGTAAAACCTCTCTAATGGAGCTCCAGATAGCACTAAAAACTAAACAGGGGTTCTAATGCTTTCTCACTCTATCCAACACTAAAACAGAAGATTTTGTATGGACTTATGCCTTAGGGCATGGTAATAATGTGACATTCATCAAACATTCACAAGTGGTTAATCATTCCCTAGAAATGAAAAAAAGATGCCCCTGCAGTGGTTATTTGGAGAATGTCACATTCACTACTTTGTAAATATGACATTGGTAATTTATATCAGTCCTACAGCTTTCAATATTATATGATGACATGTATTTCAAGTTATATTTTCTTACAATTTCAATATATTTTGTTTACTAAATCAATTTATTCCCATTTCTCATTCTAAATGACCTTTCAAACAACATGGGTAACCATGACAGTATTTCTTGACTGAAAACAAAATGATGATCATTAATAATTTATCCCATGTTCTATTTCATGATGCTTACTTTCTTAGCGGAAGTTGCATACTAGAACATTGTCAGATTCTTGTGTTGTACCTTGTCAGTATTACTATATACCACCAGTATTATTATTCTGCTTTTGTTACAGGACGGAAAAGAAGAAATTGTAAATTTTTAATCCTTTCAACTTTTACATTCCTTATAGAATTAAGCAGTTTAAACATTTTTATAGGTACATGTAGGTTTAGGTAATCTGTTACTAAACTAAAAATCTTTTTGGCATCCAATATGAGAATGTGTCTTCCGCACATTTTTGAGAGTTTCATGGTATGGTGCCAACATACAACAGTTAAATCAGTATTTAACCCAAAAGCAAAAATGTATTATATTGTAGCTTACCAATTCTTAGATACTGTATGGTGGGTACATTAGTTTTCTTTTTTAGGCTCTTTCTTTCTTCTATTTTCATCTGGTGATCTACCTAATAAGTCTGTTGTTCTTCAAAAGAACAAGCTATGTTGCAGATGTAACAATTAAAAGGATGAGACAAACCATTTACCACTGACAGGAGTGCTTAAATGATAAGCTTTTATTTACAGTATTTATGGAAAATGTTCATCTCCAAAGAAAAAAAATAACCATTTGCTCCTACTGCTTATAAAGTATTAGTTGGAGTTTGACTTCAATTTTTTAGTGTATCTAAATCCGTTAGTACATCTAATCCTCCCCTCCCCCCAGAATGACAATGCTGCTTTCCAAATGTGCCCTCCTGTGCTCCTCCATGCAACGTGTGGGGGAGGTGGGGGGCACTCTAATACACAAAGTTTGTTACTGGTCAAATCACCAGGTAAAAACGAAGAGAAAAAAAATCCTTAAAAAGTAAACGAATGCAGCCACCACATATAATGATCAGGGCCCTCGGATTCCTCCTGTATTGAATTGTATTGTAACTGTACTGTCTGCCCGTATGTTGTAAAGCACTGAAAACTGTTGGCGCTATATAATAATAACAATATAATGATTGGTAAGCTCCAATATTTTTGGTTTTGGGTTTAACCTCCTCGGCGGTATGATTATTTCCGATTTTTTGTGCTGAAAGCGGTACCATTTTTTTGCATGGAAATATGTAGTTTTTTTTATTGTAGGCTGTAAGTTTTAGGAATAACTCACTGAAATCTGTCCGAACAAGAGTCTAGTAAACATTCCGGGTATGATAAAACTTGAAACACGAAATCATAAATTATAATTTAATAAATAATCATAAACAATATAATAATAATAAATGTAATTCAATAATATAATGAAACCAAAAACACTGAAATTTGAAATACAGAGGCAAATTCGCACATCGCTGAGCAAAGTCGCAGAATCGTTTTCAGTGTCTGATGACGAATTTCCCCCACGAATCATTATCACTCAATTCTGCAAGTGGTTCTGATTTACTATCGCTGTTCTCTAGCCGGTCTAAAACCGCTTTTGACCTAAAGGGACGCTTTTTGGACGCCATGGACTTTTCTAAGTTTCCAGGCAGAAAGAACAGTCAAAATGCAGGCAGGGCGCAGGACAAAGCAGTAGGGACAAAATATATGTGAAATGCATTGATACAGCAATGTTTTACTATGTAATCATTTTTTAAAAAAGACATTTTTAAAAAATTTCAAATTTGCCGCCGGGTCCGGCGCCCGTACGTCCCGACGTCACAGGGACCGCAACACGGAAGCCGGATGCCGGCATCGGCCAGAGGAGATGGCCGGGGACGCTGCAGGGGACACATCGCGGGAGTGAAGGACAAGGTAAGTGCTGCAGGGACTCCCTGAGCAACACCGCATGGTAAGCCCGAGTGTAGCTCGGGGTTACCGCTCTTGGTACTGACATTTTACCCCGAGCTACACTCGGGAATACCGCCAGGGAGGTTAATGCCTCTTTAAATTTTCAACATCATCAAATGTTATTATTTAAAGCTCTGAAATACTGGTCTTCCAAAAATGCAGCTCTGATTTCCCACAGCAGCCATTCATATGATTAAATGCCTAACAATGGAAGATGTGGCCTGGACTAGGTGGTAACTGGTGGCACCTAGAGAGCTACATTTTCTGCTGTCCACTAACGGGCTGAATCTAAGTCCAGGCTCAACACCACGGCAACTCCCTCATCCATAAAATCTGATAGGATTTGAAGTGCATTAAGCCCATGAGGTGCAATGGGGGATATCCAGAAATGTCTGGTGATCAGACTGCATTACTATGAGGAAAAAGCTATACTAATGGAAAAACCTAAAACATCCTCAGTAGGAAACTTTGAGGCAAAGCTGCAAATATTTCCAGATTTGGTGACAAACTTAGGCACACAGACATGCTCTAAACCCCCTATTGGAGCTTATGAAAGCCAAAAGTATCCAGTACTGCTGGGGTGTCACAACGGCTGTCCTACAGTTCCCAAAAAATCTAAAATATTAGTGCAGCGCTAATATTTTAGAAATTGTGATTCTGGGACTGTTACCTATACCCTGAGTGCTAGCTGCTTTTAATTCATTTGAATATCTATAATTTTAATATCATATACTGCATTTAGCGCTCGCTCTATTATCTTTTCTACATACTTTGATCTTTAGTTCCCAAAAGTAATACAAGATTGGACATCACTCCACCTGCACTACCTGGTTGCTCAGATCGAATTTAAACACTATTAAAATGATTATTTTGTGTAAGGCCTTATATATGGGCCCCAAATAGGCCTCACATTCCATTTGACACACTACTTTTTTTTTCTTAATTTCAATAAATTTTTATTGAGTTTTCAAAATAAGTAGATAACAGTTAAACAAAAAAATCCAATATTGGCTATATCAAACATTAAGACAAAGTATAAAGGTCATACCTATAAGTACAACTATAGCAATAGATGAATAGTTAAAGAACATATTGACCATTCTTTACATTGTAAACATGTTTCTTTAAAGAATGATCAAGAACATAATGAACAGTTAAAACTGTGGTAAAAGAAAAGGAAAAGTAAAAATATAGCAAAGGTGACTTATGAATCAAAGTCTTGTTCTGAGTACCATTTACTCCATGGTTTCCATTTTTTTACCTTTTTTTCATAATTCCCTACGGAAGAAGCAAATCTAGTTTCATATGTATAGTGGAGCTGAACTATACTTACTATTTCTTTTATTGAGGGTATATTAGGGGATTTCCATAGTCTAGTTATAGATAGTTTAGTGGAAAATAAAGACATGGGTAATGATTAAATAAAGTCTAAGAAATGCAGCGCTGAAATTAAAATTGTGGTAATGACCATAAAGTGCAGAAAGAATGTTCATAAAGATTGTTCATTCATAATACAAATATATAAACGTCCTGAAAATGAAAAGTACTCCAATACTGTAGGGGTCAAAATGGTGTAATATACTCCTGGCTGCTCCGTGAGGTAACAGTACAATAATGCACTTACCAGAAGTACATACAAACTGAGCGTTGAATATAAATAATCCGTGAAGACATCAGGGTCTGGTCACCGAAATGGCGTCATCTAGGGCTGCAGCAGACTCCCAGGAATGGTGTCACTCACACTTGGGGGTCATCACAGGCTCACCAGAGGGTCCAACGCCGTCCAGCCTCCTGGAACCTCTCCACCTTAGTTGGCTCGAAACATAACGAGCCCGGGAGGCAAAATAGTGCTAATAGTGTAATATCGTTTATTTAAAGATCCAAAGAATTTGTAAACTGCAGGACACTCAAATTAGGGGATTCCCCTGACATGTTTTGTGTGAACCGCACGTTATTAAAGGGGTGATATGTTTCGTGTGGTTCGCACGAAACATGTCATGGGAATCCCCTAATTTGAGTGTCCTGCAGTTTACAAATTCTTTGGATCTTTAAACGATATTACACTATTAGCACTATTTTGCCTCCCGGGCTCGTTATGTTTCGAGCCAACTAAGGTGGAGAGGTTCCAGGAGGCTGGACGGCGTTGGACCCTCTGGTGAGCCTGTGATGACCCCCAAGTGTGAGTGACACCATTCCTGGGAGTCTGCTGCAGCCCTAGATGACGCCATTTCGGTGACCAGACCCTGATGTCTTCACGGATTATTTATATTCAACGCTCAGTTTGTATGTACTTCTGGTAAGTGCATTATTGTACTATTACCTCACGGAGCAGCCAGGAGTATATTACACCATTTTGACCCCTACAGTATTGGAGTACTTTTCATTTTCAGGACGTTTATATATTTGTATTATGAATGAACAATCTTTATGAACATTCTTTCTGCACTTTATGGTCATTACCACAATTTTAATTTCAGCGCTGCATTTCTTAGACTTTATTTTACCACTGAGGTGACGAGGTATACCTTTTTTGCTAGCAGCTCCGCATTATCAAATCTTTTCTGTCTAACCTGCATCAAGTTACATTAAGTTGCGCTCGTTCACTTTTGTTTATTTTTTGGGTAATGATTGTTCTAAAGTTAGGAGGAATATTTTCAATGCCCAAATTCATAATTTGCAGACTTGGCGAAAGTTGTGGTTGCAGGCCAATAATTTTTTAAATCATTTGAAAGATCGCAAGCCAGAGAGTAGCCAGTTTGCTGCATGACCAAAATATATGGTATAGGTTTCCTATATGTCCACACTGTCTCCAGCATTGGGGGCGGAGTGTTCTTATAGAACTTGGAAATTAGATAAGGGGTTAAGTACCATCTAAGCATAATTTTAAGGGACATTTCCCATAAGTTAACACTTCTAGTTACTGTGTAAGTCGTAGATGAGGCTTTTTGCCATTGAGTGTCAGAAAAGGATGTGTCTAGGTCTTTCTCCCATGCTAGAATGGGGGATGATTTGATGAAGTTCATTTTGCTATTGATGGTTAGATAAAGTAGAGATGCCTCCTTTGATTTTAGAGTCTGGCCTAAAGTATTGAGCAATTCTCCATGGAAGTGTACATACCATTCTAGATGTTTTATGAAGTAGGGATAGTACATGGAGGTAGGAAAAATATTCGGTACAAGGTAAGGCGAAGTTGGATCGATGGTCATGGTCCAAAGGTGAAGTTATTAGCAGCTGCCATGCTATCAGTGTAGCTTGAACCGATAGTGGTAGAGTATTTGGTATACTTTGTAGGTATGGGCTTGCATGGAGATATGAGATTAAGTCGCTGTGTAGAAACATTGTTTATTCTAACTCACACCACACCAAAATATTGTCTGGTTTGTGCTAGTAATGCAGCTAGATAATCTCATAGGACAGTGAGACCCATTCCTCCTGCAGATCTATGTTTAATTAATTTACTGGAGGCATAGCGTGCTTTTCTGCCTTGCCACAGATATTTGGTTAGTGTAGATTGTGGGGAGGTAAAATAATATTGAGGGACTGGTATCGGCACTGTTCTAAAAATATAGATAGAGGAGTTGGGGAAGAATTTGCATTTTAAATGCAGCTAGACATCCTGACCAAGACAATATATATTTAGACAGGTCAGAGAGCTGATTTTTTTAGTGTATTTAACCATGGTGCATAGTTAGCTGTGTATAGAGATTCTGGGGAGCTGGTTAGTACAATCCCTAAGTAGGAGATACCTTCGTCTCTCCATTCAAATGGATAGGTAAGTTTTTAGGGCTTTATGAACTTCAGCGTTCACACCTAGATCCAATATGTGTGATTTGGATGCCTTAACCTTGTAATAAGACAATTGGTTGAATAGTTGCAAAGATTGATACACCACTTCCAGGGATTTTGGTGGTTGGGTGAGCATAAGAATTATATCATCTGCAAATAAGCTACTGACATGTTCATGAGTTCCCACTGTAAAACCATGGATATCAGGATGTTGTCTGATATAAGATGCTAAGGGCTACATCAACAAAATAAAAATTAGTGGTGAAAGTGGCCACCCCTGTCTAGTTCCATTGGTTATTTGAAAGGGTAGAGTGAGTATCCCAGAGGAATAGACTCTAGCAGATGTGACATATAAAGAGCCATAATGGCTGAGAGAATGTGACAACCAAAACCAAATTTGGAAAGTACTTTATTAAGATATCCCCAATGTATTCTGTCAAACGCTTTCTCCGCATCCAAAGCAAGGAGCAGAGAAGGCGTTTTGTTCCGTTTTGCACAATGAATTATATTGAGAAGTCTCCGTGTCGCGTCTGACGTCTGTCCTCCCCTTAGTAAAACCAGATTGGTCAAAATGGATTAATGAAGGCATAATATCCATTAAACAAACATAGGGCTAGGAACATAGCATACATTTTGAGGTCATAATTAAGTAACAAAATAGGAAAATTTGGGGTTTGATCAAGTGATTTTCCTGGTTTCGGTAGTGTCACAATCATTGCTTCTAACATCTCAGGAGGGATGGAGTCAGAAACCGCAGCTGTGTTGTATACTTTAAAAACATATAAGGCCCTTATTTATGCAAAGGATTTTAAATATTCTCCTATAAGGCCATCCAGGCCTGGGGATTTGTTATTGGGCAGAGTTTCAGTCCTGGGGATTTGTTATTGGACAGAGTTTCAGGCCTGGGGATTTGTTATTGGGCAGAGTTTCAGTCCTGGGGATTTGTTATTGGGCAGAGTTTCAGGCCTGGGGATTTGTTATTGGGCAGAGTTTCAATGACTTTAAAGATTTCAGATAGGGTGAATGTAGAGTTTAAGGATTGTAATTGTTTCTCGGACAAAGCTGGTAGATTAATGCTACTGAGGAAATGATCAATGTCAGAGAGGTTAGGTTGAAGAATGGTATCATCATCCTTTAGTTTGTACAGTGCACTATAGTATGAACTGAAGGCGTTTGCTATTCCTTGGGGATCAAATATTTGGGTATTTGAAAAAGGATGGTAGATAAAGGGGAGTGTAGTTTTAGATCGGTGGCCCTGTAATTTTTTTGCCAATAATTTACCAGCTTTATTACCAGAGGAGTAATAGAGCATTTTTAATCTGAGGGGTTTGTTCAAATTTTTGTAAGAGATGTTCTTTAATATTTTGCCTTAACCTGGAAACTTAAAAAAAAAATAATAATAATATAAAAAAATAAAATAAAATGTAAAACAAAATGTTTAAAAATTATAATTGTTGGTTATAAACTAATTTGGTGTATTTGTTTTTACTAAAAAGATAACAGAATGAATTTTGGCCAAGATTTATGATGAAATATTATTTATTTGCAAAATGTTATAAGAAAAACACTTTTTTCAAAATTTGTGGACTTTTTTATTTACATAGCAAAAAAAATAAAAATCCCAGCGATGAATAAATACCACCAAAATAAAGCTTTATCGGTCTCAAAAAAAAGGTAAAAATTCATATAGGTACCATGTTGCATGACTACGCAATTGTCATTCAAAGTGTGATAGCGCTGAAAGCTGAAAATTGCCCTGGTCAGGAAGGAGGTAAAAGTGTCCGGACTGCAAGTGGTTAAGAATCTGATCTGATGAGTGTTAGGAACATACACATTTACCAATGTAAAGCTTGTTGAGTTGATATCAGAGATGAGAATTATGTAGCGACTTGCTGGATCAAGAATTTCCTTATGGAGTGTAAAGGATACCGATTCATTGATTACTTTTTTTGCTGGCATGTTGGATAGATATATGTTGGGAATTTTTTTACGTGAACATTTAGGAAGATTTTGTGAATAGAACCGAGTTTCCTGTATGCAGAAGATATTGCACTTGTGCATAAGGGCCTCTTTCCATAAGGATGCCCTTTTAGCAGGGTGGTTCAGACCCCTGGCATTAATGGATAGAAAAGTTATTCCCATTTATGCTTTTAGTGAAGATCAAGTAGGGATGATATACTGTTGATTCTTACTCAGTTTGAGGGAAGACAGGATGTCCAATCTGTTGTTTTGAGAAGACGTTGAGCTTGTAACTACGTTGGGAGTCTTGTTGTGACAATGAAGGTCCAGACGATTTGCTGTGGCTTAATGAAGCAGTTGGCACATCAGAAAAAAAAAAAGAAGAAACTAATGTACAACCAGAGAACAAAATAAATAATGGTTAGGATGGTCTTGCAACCTGTTTGCAGTGGTATTACTGCTCAGATATTAGGGGTTTAGAACACTTAATATGTAGGTAGTTCCATATAGTATTGACAGCGGGAATACTGAACGGATTGATGTCAGATTGTGTCAGATTGATGTGGAATGACATTCAAGAGGTTTTATTTTGGTTGCGGTGTGAAGGGCGTTCATGTTTTCCTTTGTTACCTCTTCTGTTTGGACTAGGTGTTGGGGAATTTGTGGGTATAGTGCCCCAGGTTTTTAGAAGCCTCAGGCCATCATCCAGTGAGGTAATAACATGAGAGGAACCATACTTGTGGACCAGGAGTTTAGTAGGATATTTCCACTGATATGGAATATTACTCTATCTTCAACATTTTGGTAATGGTGTTGAGATTTTTCCTAAGCTGCATGGTATATTGTGATGAATCATTGAAGAGTTGAATCCTTTCATAAGGCTCAAGTATGGACTCCATCATGCAATATTTCTGCATAATTTGCTTTTTCACGTGAAAGAAATGCAATCTTAGGAGCACATCTCTTGGAGCCTGTTCTGGAATATGAGAGGGCTTTGGTGGGTGGTGGATACAGTCGATGATAAGCTCGTGAGGGGTAAGATCAAGTACCATAGAAGAGAATAATGATTCAGCATGAGATCTTAACTCATTTGGTTGCACGGTTTCAGGAATTCCCTGTAATTTGATATTATTTTATCTGGACCTGTCTTCCAAATCAGCAAGTTTGGCTCTGAACAATTGGTGGTCTTTTTCATTAGTATCATGTGCGTCCACCAGGTCGTTGATTGTATTAGCAAACTCACCCATTTTTTTCTCCACGTGTTACCCTTTCTTCTTCTAGCTCAGAAAGCTCAGAATTAAATTTTTGCATTGATGCAAGCATATCAGAATGTACTGTGCTCCTTAAGGATATTAGACCATCCTTCAGTGTTGTATCTAACACTGGTTGATTTTTGGTAGGGAAGGATGTGATGGAATAAGGTAGTTCCCTGGTGTCATCTGGGGGCTCATGATTACTGTGCACCTCTGAATGCTGTTGTGAATGATCACTCAGACAAAATCTGGCTTTTTCAGGGCTTCCAGATGATGGGCTTGCTAGCTTATGCTGTGGCTTATGTCCCCTGCTGCTGTGACTGCTTACCTGTGAATGAGAACATGCAGCAGCTGAAGAGAACAAACCGGTGCCATCTTGTTCCCACTGCTTCTGGGGTTGGGAGAAGAAATCTGTCACTTTTCTAGGTTTACGTTCCTCCCTTCCCTTGTGGGTCATGTCGGTCTGGGGAGGTGGACCGCCACTATAGGGTGTAGTACTGTTGCCTTGGGAAGCCGCTAGTAGCTTAGAAGGTCCCGCTGTGCTCTGGAGCTTCTGAATCAGCTGTCCATCTTGGTTGATGGCAAGCCACACCAAACCTCACTACATATTTTAAAAGTAACAGGAGAGCGCTCTCTCCCAGTTTCCAGGCTATATTATCTAGCAGCCTCCCATATGCTATCAAACTTGACCTACAGTGCTTCGCAAAACGAGTTGGGTAAGCATAGAAAGGGGGAGACAGGCATTTGGAACATGTTATTTGGATTCCCCTTCACAAATGCAAGTTTTTCCCTAGGCAAAGACGATCCAGCATATCTCACATGGACTTGCTCACCCATTTAAAGCTACAGAATTTGTTTTGTAAAGTAAGTTCTGCTCATACAAATACAACAAACCAAAACACAAGTCCTTACTTACTCTGGAATTATTTTGCTTCCCGTTATACCTTAAAAAATGGGATTAAGTTCTTAGTACATGATCACAAATGATCAGAAACGGTACAACTTTGGTGTACCTTCTCTCTGGATACTACTACAGTGGAAATGGACTAAATCCTTGGAATTTAAAACTAGAGGTCCAGCTGGCTTCCACCTGTGAGTCCTTAGAGAACTTTAGAAACAGCGGCTTGGCTATAACTGAGCCATTTGTAAAGACACCTTACTGAAAGGAATGGTACCAACTGATTAGAATAGAGCAAATGCGGAACTAATTTACAGAAAAGAGTTGAGATATTTATCAGGAAACTACATATTATTCAGCCTACCATCAGTAGAAGATAAGGTATTTGAGGGGATGGTAATGGACTATCACAAAATTTGTTTGTGATAAAGATATAAGTGACAGCCAGCATTGATCCATGAATAACTTTGCACAGGATATAGCGTCATTATCAGTCCTAGACAATATATGCATTTCGGTGGCAAAAATACACATTAGAAGTGATGGAAAAGGACCTGGGAGTGCCTGGAGATCACAGGGTTATCAATAGCATGCAATGTAAAGCAGCAGCTAACAAAAGATAGCAAAAAAAATCTCATGCCTTAACAAGGGCATATATTTAGGAAATAATTCAATATTTCTGCCCCTTTACAAAACAGCCTCATCCTTGCAAGGGGAGGGGGGGGGGTTCTGACCATCTGGAAACGGGGAGGGTGACTCTCCCCCTTCCTGAACCAGACCAGTTCACATGCCCTTCAACAGGCGGGGATACCTTGCAAGTGACATAGATCTAGATCTGCATTTTTCTGGACAAGGTGATTGCTAATGGATTTACATCAGGGGACATTGTTTTTATTAAAGGTCTTTTTTCATATTGTACTTTTTGGGATAGAGAGGAGGGGTGGATAACTGGAGGCCCCCTTATCCTAAAGGGGGCTTTTAAGATTTCTATAAGTCCCCCCCAAGAGACACTTGACATGTAACATTGGGAAAAGGTGCCCTGCAGGTGGTTAGAAGCTTGGATATAAATCCACTGTATCACATTTTCCAGAGCTATAGATCCACAACTACAGTGCTTGGAAGGTAACCCTCAATGTTGAAAGGCATGTGGCCTGATTTGCTTCAGTAAGGGAGGGATGCACTTCCACTGCCCTCCATTTCCTGGCTGATTGGCTTGATTTAGTTGCACCATAAACAAGCCCCTCCCCATTTTGAAAGGCATGTGGCCTGGTATGATAGAGGAAGGTCGGAGTGTGGGTGCATGCAAGTTGCCCTCCTTTTATTGGCCTCCCATGCTACATGCCGAGATGCTTTTTGGGGTATGGGAGGTGGAGAAGAGGCCGTTGTTCCTCAACATTGGTACAAGGTACCTTGCAAGTAGCAGACTTTTCTTGCAAGGTACCCCATGTTAAAAGCTATGTGGTTGGGTGTGATTTAACTTTTCCCCAGTTAATTCATAACTTAAAACCGTAGTGGCTGGCGGGAGGAACCACAGTGTCCAGTGGGGAACACTCTATCCTACACAACCAGTAGTGCTAGAGAGCAGCAGCAGCGTGAGGAAATCACTGGCTGCCCTCTGGACAGGGAAATATACAACTTATTCTTTTACATGGAGTAGATGATGGAAATATTTTATAGGGGACAAGGTTGCTTTAAATAGCAGAGGGATGAAACAGACAAGCTTGAAAAAATGGTTACATCTTTCGCTGCCAGTACTTTTTGCATTTTTTTGTACACCTAGGTCTGAGGACTAGATAAAACCCCAAACATTAAATAATTTCTGAAAAAAGAGATCCTGAAGAATAAAATGTTGTTAGTTGCAATTTTTTATGGCATGCGATATTAGAGCAATGGTTTATCAAACACATTTTCAGTAAAAAATATACTTAAGTTACAGAAATGCAATATATCACCCATTTTTGTGCCCAGTAAATAGATATTCAACATTTCAAGGTTTAAAATTTGGTGTGCCCGTGAAAAGGCGTAAAACTTTGGTACACTATCAATATTGTCCATAGGCGATATTTTCAGAGGTCATTGGTTAACTGTAAATAATTGCCCTAGAAATATTGCTCTCACCATGGTGTGTGCTGCGATATGCAACACATTGACATCTATGAAAGTGGCAATTGTGTATAGGCGAAGATGGCCCTGACGCATGCATTTTTGTTTGTCTGTGCATGTATGTTGGGGTTTTATTTTTTTTTTTGGGGGGGGGGTGGGGCTTGGTTAAGTGCTTGGGTATGTCTTTAATATGTTTAAAGTTTTTTTTCTTTTTCATTTACCTTTGTTGATATCACAAAGGGGGGCGTCAGTCCCCCTATGTGAAAGCATTTTGTGCGACAGGTTCTCTTTAGTGGGACATTAGCATGGATCTTTTAGACTCAGATGTGCCCCTGCGCTCCACTGAAGCTAATAAAGCACAGAAAGTCAAAGCACCCGGGTTCTTTTTAGTTAGGGGAGATCAGCAACTGTATGTTCACTGGTCTCTGTCCCTTCTACTCCACCCCTGGTGACCCCCCCCCCCCCCTGCTAGTCTTAGGACCTCAGGTGAAATAGCAGAGCCTGGGAACTATGGGGGAAAAAGGGTTCCAGTGGTTAGCATAAGTGATCTGCCGGATCATTTCTATCTGAAAGCCAACAGTTAGCTTGTGATGTTTACATGAACGTCAGGCTTCTGCAGCAGCTGGGAGTGTGTGTAATCCCCCCCCCGCCAATGTAGGCCTTATGTTAGCAAGGCCAGTGCTAGACTATTCTGTGCCCTAGGCAAGAGCAGCTGCTTGTACCCCCACCCCAAAAAAATAAACTGACTAGGGACCTGGGAGGAAGTGATGTTCTACAAGAAACAATAAAAATGTGGTGATGGAGATGACTGTGTGCAGGATGGAGATGACATGGTAGATAACTGTGTCAGGTCAGCAAATTAATTACCCGAGTCCTCTGCCTGGGTCAGTTTGCCCGCTCAGGCTAGCTCTGCTGGCCTCCATTGACTGCTCCAGGCGGCCACTGGCTAGCTCTGGCCTCCACAGTCTGCTCAGGGTGACCACTTAGACTCAGGGTGGCTCTGGCCTCCACCACACTCTCTCCTCCGGCTGGTCTGTCTCCGCCTGGCTCTGTGTCTCAGTGACAGTCTGTCCCTGTTCCTCTTTGCTCCGGTTGTGTCCGCAGCAGCTGCTCTTCACATTCCAGGCTGTGTGATCCTTTTAATGGGTCCGCTGTTTGGACAGCAAAGATGCACCCTTTGCTACCTCTCCTCGTGCCCCCACAACTGATCAGCTCAAGGCGGGCAGGTGTCCCTTAGATTGGTCACTGCTTAGTGAGGAGGCATGGCAATCAGGCAAAACACCTGACTACGTGCCAGTGGAGAAGGTAGGGGGAGTGATTATGATTCTTCCAGGTGCCACAACCATTTTCATTTTAACTGGCTCGTCAGAATTGTTCACAGTCGTAGTTTGCATAGCGGTGGCACCGGACCTGCATGTCAGTAGCAGTGAAAGTGTTAAACCTATTTAGTTTGGGAATGAACACAAAGTGTCTCAGGACTACATCACACCTATTCATCTCCTCAATTTCATAACATATGTTGTTCTATAGTTCATAGAGGTGACTTAGGGCGGGGCTAATAGAATTACTTACGATAACATTTAACTTAATCAACACATTTTTACACTTCTCAATCAGATATAAGGAAAATGCTTTCTAATATACTGTATTTAGCAGAGCAAAATGGAACAAATAGGAGAAGTTCATTGTTACATATATAATAAACAGAAAAAGTATATAGTGAGCGCTTAATCCATAAGCAGCTATGCACTCAAAGCAACCAATATATGCAATAAATCAAATGATAAAAACTAGTGCAGCGCTAAAAATGAAATATTAGATCAAATACACGACTTTATGGACGTTTTTCTGAATTTGATCTAATATTTTCATTTTTTAGCGCTGCACTAGTTTTTATCAAATTCAGAAAAACATCCATAAAAAGTCAATGAATAGTGGCTGGTGAATATAATGGATATCGGTGGTGCTCCGTGGGAGATAATAAAAAGGCACACTCACCAGAAATAAAATGAATAAGAGTGTTATATAAAATTCCTCATTTCTGGTGAGTGTAACTTTTTATTCTCTCCCACGGAGCACCACCATTATCCATTATATTCACCAGCCACTATGCATAGACTTTATGGACGTTTTTCTGAATTTGATAAAAACTAGTGCAGCGCTAAAAAATGAAAATATTAGATCAAATTCAGAAAAACGTCCATAAAGTCTATGAATAGTGGTGAATATAATGGATAATGGTGGTGCTTCGTGGGAGATAAAAAAAAATGCGCAGTCACCAGAAATTAGGAATTTTATATATCTCCCACGGAGCACTACCATTATCCATTATATTCACCAGCCACTATTCATAGACTTTATAGACATTTTTCTGAATTTGATAAACACTAGTGCAGCGTTAAAAATGAAATATTAGATCAAATTCAGAAAAACGTCTATAAAGTCTATGAATAGTGCCTGGTGAATATAATGGATTATGGTGGTGCTCCGTGGGAGATTATAAAAATGCGCACTCACCAGAAATAAAATGAATAAGAGGGTTATATAAAATTCCTCATCAGGAGGTCTGGTCACCTTGGGCAATCCTCCCTTCTGCGTGATGACAGGATTCAGTAAAGATGAATAAGATCCAGGTAA
Organism: Staurois parvus; assembly: GCF_062004578.1. NCBI lineage: Eukaryota > Metazoa > Chordata > Amphibia > Anura > Ranidae > Staurois > Staurois parvus. The sequence continues at coordinate 2,707,694 of NW_028318084.1, read as the reverse complement.
CCAGAGGTTTCCTCAAAGGGGCTGGCTAGAAGAACTGCCTGTTAACAGGGGATCTTCCACCTCTTGGTATGATGCCTGCATCCTGGCACAGGGTTTCTGAAAATAAGTACTCCTCTCAAGGAGTCAGAGAAGGACACCCATAGTGTAGTATGGTTAACAGGAAAATTTTATTAGACAAGCAAAGGTATCCAAATCGCGATAGGTAAAATATTCATCCAGGTATAGTGTGAACTAACCCTGAGGATATTAAAGATGGCCGCCGGGCCTCCACGTGGCTCCGGCGGCGTAGCGTTGGTTCCATTCCTCTGATGATGTGCGTGCGCATGTAACGCGTAAGGAGGAGCCCGGACGTCGTGACGCTCTGCCGTAGCCACTTGGAGGCCTGGCGGCCATCTTTAATATCCTCAGGGTTTGTTCACACTATACCTGGATGAATATTTTACCTGAGGATATTAAAGATGGCCGCTGGGCCTCCAAGTGGATACGGCGTAGCGTCACGACGTCCGGGCTCCTCCTTACCCGTTACGTGCGCACGCACATCAGAGGAATGGAACCAACGCTACGCCGCCGGAGCCACGTGGAGGCCCGGAGGCCATCTTTAATATCCTCAGGGTTATTTCACACTATACCTGGATGAATAATTTATCTATCGCGATTTGGATACCTTTGCTTGTCTAATAAAATTTTACTGTTAACCATACTACACTATGGGCGTCCTTCTCTGACTCCTTGAGAGGAGTACTTATTTTCAGAAACCCTGTGCCAGGATCCAGGCAACATACCAAGAGGTGCAAGATCCCCTGTTAACAGGCAGCTCCTTCCAGCCAGCCCCTTTGAGGAAACCTCTGGTTACCTGGATCTTCATCTTTACTGAATCCTGTCATCACGCAGAAGGGAGGATTGCCCAAGGTGACCAGAACTCCTGATGAGGAATTTTATATAACGCTCTTATTCATTTTATTTCTGGTGAGTGCGCATTTTTATTATCTCCCACGGAGCACCACCATTATCCATTATATTCACCAGCCACTATTCATAGACTTTATGGATGTTTTTCTGAATTTGATCTAATATTTCATTTTTAGCGCTGCACTAGTTTTTATCATTGTTACATATAGTTTAAGTAAGATAACAAAAAAAAGCTAAAAATTCTCCCATGAAGTATATGTGCATTTAAGCTGAATTCTAGGTAATGTCAGGAGGTGACATCACTGTCTCCACCTCAACCAGTAAGAGAAGGCCAATTACAGACCGCAATATAAACTGGAGAATGGCTCTAACCAATCACTGCTCTATCCAAATGAAAAAAAAACAAAAACACGTTACTTATACTTTAGCTCCAATGTTTCATTTAGCAGGAGTTGCTATTGTGCTAACAGGTTAATTTGTAAAATTGTACATCTGTTTATTTTTTAAAAATCCAAATTATAAAATGAACTGATTTATTATTCATTCTTCACATTTTTATCAAATATGTGCCTGTTTTGCTGGGAATGTACATGACATATATATATAAAAAAACATTTTGTTTTGTTTAATTTCACTTTTACAGAAAGCAGATTGGTGACAACAGGGTTGCACAGCTCTCCTTGCCCTCCATCACCAATAGCAATTGGCCACCATAAAAAAGGTAGGCTTTGCTGTTGCTGAAAAACAATACATACATATAGATAATTACATATGCAAACAGAGCATAAAGCAGGGAATGTAAGAATATCTGCATAGTACTATAGGATTTAGTAGTACCTCTGTGTTTTTTTACTTAAAATGACCCTGTTAGGAAAAAACTGGTAAAATCACCATGTAAAAGAAGAGTAGGAATACTTCCTTCTCCTTTTATCAGTGTCTCCAGCTGTTGCTGGTATCTAATACTTTTAGGAGTATTGAATGCTGTATCTTGTGGTGGGTGGTTGCCAATGGGAGGAACCACAGGGCACAACAGGAACTACAACATTCAGCACTCCCATACAGTACATGCATTCCAGCGGTATCTGTGAATCTGCACCAGAGCAAAAACTGCAGGCGGTAGTTCTTCTTCATCTTCCTTTAACTGCCATTTTTCCAAGTGACAGGGTCGCTTTAACATATAATGGACTAAATGCAATTTCTCCTGCGCTCCGGGACCCAGGCCGGTGGTAAGTAGATCAAATCCCAACAAAGCAACCACCGGGGCATACAAGGTCGTGCGTCTCCAAACCAAGGCTGGGGAAGCCCGAACAGAACTGTGAAGTAAAACAAGAAGAAGCGCACCAACCTTGCGCATTACCTCAGTAACCAAAATTTATTTAGTAAAAGAATGGTACTCACAAACAGCGAATAAAAACAGGCATGCAAGTCCTCCCAGGAACTTCAAAGGCAAGAGCTCTGAGGAAGAAGGCATGACCTTCGAAACGCGTCAGCTGTACTGAGTGTCTACCCCCATGATGGTATTCGCGCTGGCCTCTTGCCTTTGAAGTCCCTGGGAGGACTTACATGCCTGTTTTTATTCGCTGTTTGTGAGTACCATTCTTTTACTAAATACATTTTGGTTACTGAGGTAATGCGCAAGGTTGGTGCGCTTCTTCTTGTTTTACTTCGTGTGACGGGAGTGACTTTTGGGGGTGGGGGGACCTCTGTATCATCTCCCCAAATCATTATGTTTAACCCACCCTGTGCCTGTTTAAGGGGTACAGGGTGTGTATGTGAATGTCTGAGTCTTGTGTATAGTGTGTGTTCCTTTGTCTAGTCCACATTGGCTGTCCATTGTCTGTTTGCCATGTGCTACCCCCCATTGTGCTGTGTCTTCCTGTCCAGCCAACTACTATGGGATGTACGGTTTGTGTATTGGTGTGGGGGTTGGTCAATGTCCTTTACCATGTGTTTCATCCCATTTTTCTGTGTCTGGGTGGGATGGGGCGGGCTGATTATGTATTTCCTGTTCCTGGTTGTGTTTCCCCGCCCTCTGTATAAAACATGTTGTTTGTGTAAAATAAAGAGTTGTTGGCTTCCTGTATTATGAAGAGCTGGGTATTGTCTGTTTCCTGAGGGATTTCAAGGGCGTGGTCCGTGGATGGTGTTCGGACAGGGGAAGTTGTGCTATAACGGAAAAACTCAGTGCGGTCTGGGTTCCCGTTCCGTTACACTTCGCTTTAACATATATCCATTATTTTACTGACACAAAATGTTTTCATACATAATGACCAAAATACAACTATGTAGAAAATCCATCAACTGCTAACAATACAAACTTTACAGAATAAAAACAAATTAACCTACAGTGGGGAGAGAGTCTTTTCATGTGACTTCATGAACAATATTGAAAATACACAAATCCTTCGACAGATTTGAGGGATGTGTTGAAGCTGTATGTAGTGTTATGGAACAAGTTGGCACATGTGCCCTACCTCCTTGTGTGGCCCTTCCACCACTATATCCTGCAGGTCCTGCTTGCCCCCACTACTTTCACCCAAAAAATATAAACCCTAAAAGACTAAACATGTAAGATACAAACCCACACTTTTCTATTTTATGTTAACCCAAGCAGAAAGTAAAATAAAGGATAAAGAAAAATAATAAAACACAACAAAGAAAAAAGACTGCAAAGGGGTGGCACAGAGGCTAGCAAGCAACCACACTTGCTGCTGATACAGAGCAAAAATGGAGTCCCAAGAACGATTGTTAGATCTACGGAGCTCTGGTGGGGTGGGCTACATACCCAAGTGTATCCCCCAGTTCAAAGTCCACAGTATAGCACCTTATCTCTCCCTACACAGATTAGTCAACTTTCCCTGACCATTTCAAACAGACAGACATTATTGTGCTGGGAGAGAACCCTTTTAAAGTGAGGGTGCTGACTTGTCCATTCCTTCTGGTTATTGGCTCTTAGAGACCCATCTAACCAGGGGCAAAGTCTGTGCAGTGCATTATGGGTTTGGGAGACCCATCTAACTAGGGGCAAAGTCTGTGCAGTGCATTATGGGTTTGGGAGACCCATCTAACTAGGGGCAAAGTCTGTGCAGTGCATTATGGCTTTGGGAGACCCATCTAACTAGGGGCAAAGTCTGCAGTGCATTATGGGTTTGGGAGACCCATCTAACTAGGGGCAAAGTCTGTGCAGTGCATTATGGGTTTGGGAGACCCATCTAACTAGGGGCAAAGTCTGTGCAGTGCATTATGGCTTTGGGAGACCCATCTAACTAGGGGCAAAGTCTGCAGTGCATTATGGGTTTGGGAGACCCATCTAACTAGGGGCAAAGTCTGTGCAGTGCATTATGGGTTTGGGAGACCCATCTAACTAGGGGCAAAGTCTGTGCAGTGCATTATGGGTTTGGGGGACCCATCTAACTAGGGGCAAAGTCTGTGCAGTGCATTATGGGTTTGGGGGACCCATCTAACTAGGGGCAAAGTCTGTGCAGTGCATTATGGTTTTGGGAGACCCATCTAACTAGGGGCAAAGTCTGTGCAGTGCATTATGGCTTTGGGAGACCCATCTAACTAGGGGCAAAGTCTGTGCAGTGCATTATGGGTTTGGGAGACCCATCTAACTAGGGGCAAAGTCTGTGCAGTGCATTATGGGTTTGGGAGACCCATCTAACTAGGGGCAAAGTCTGTGCAGTGCATTATGGGTTTGGGAGACCCATCTAACTAGGGGCAAAGTCTGTGCAGTGCATTATGGGTTTGGGAGACCCATCTAACTAGGGGCAAAGTCTGTGCAGTGCATTATGGGTTTGGGAGACCCATCTAACCAGGGGCAAAGTCTGTGCAGTGCATTATGGTTTTGGGAGACCCATCTAACCAGGGGCAAAGTCTGTGCAGTGCATTATGGGTTTGGGAGACCCATCTAACCAGGGGCAAAGTCTGTGCAGTGCATTAAGCAAATTTTCGGCCGTAAGTTCAAAATTTCACAAAATATTTCTTGAACACAAAAAGGTGGCTCGGAACCTCATATGCCAAATATAACATTCTTAGCCCATAAAATGAAATTCCAGGCAGATGTACAAGACACAAATTATATCGGCATTGCATTCAAGAATACATCCTTACATTTATTTTTAATGTAGGCAGTACAAATACCTGAATTTGACTTGATATTTGCCAGTTGTAGCCCCTGTACAGTAGAGCACAGACTGGGATAGAGAGAAGCTATACAAGAAGCCAATCAGCTGCTCTGCAGTACAAGGGACAATGCTGATAGGAGGGGAGTGCAGAGTGACAAAAGAGATCACTCATCAGATCATCACTCTGCTCCTTCCCCTCTCACAGTGTCCAGTTACAGGCTGGGGGAGAGACAAAACCTGTAACTATTTCCTAACCGTAAGTCCTCATGCACACTTGACGTTTTTACAGCTGCTGTTTTTGGCTACTGACTTTTTTCTACAGCCAGTAAACCCCCCACAGCATGTTATCCTATGAATACATAGACTGCAATCAACATTTTTTTTGGCTGGAAAAAAAAAAAAAAAAGAAAAACAGGACTAGTGGGTTTCTAGAGGAGTTTTCTAGCTGTAAAAATGCTCTAACACTGAAAAACGTGGTAAAACTCCACAAACCGGTGTTTTTGGTCTTTTTTTGAGCAAAAAAAAAAATTTTTTTTAACCTCCTCGGCGGTCTGATTATTTCCAATTTTTTTGTGCTGAAAGCGGTACATTTTTTTTGCATGGAAATATGTATTTTTTTTATTGTAGGCTGTAATTTTTAGGAATAACTCACTGAAATCTGTCTGAACAAGAGTCTAGTAAACATCCCAGGTAGGATAAAATTTGAAACCCGAAATCATAAATTATAATTTAATAAATAATCATAAAAAATAATAATATAATAATAAATGTAATTCAATAATATAATCAAACCAAAAACACTGAAATTTGAAATACAGAGGCAAATTCGCACATCGCTGAGCAAAGTCGCAAAATCGTTTTCAGTGTCTGATGACGAATTTCCCCCATGAATCATTATCACTCAATTCTGCAAGAGGTTCTGATTTACTATCGCTGTTCTCTAGCCGGTCTAAAACCGCTTTTGACCTAAAGGGACGCTTTTTGGACGCCATGGACCTTTCTAAGTTTCCAGGCAGAAAGAACAGTCAAAATGCAGGCAGGGCGCCGGACAAAGCACTCGGGACAAAATGTATGTGAAATGCATTGAAACAGCAATGTTTTACTATGTAAATAGTCATTTTAAAAAAATTACTTTTTTTTAAATTTTAAATTTCCCGCCGGTTCCGGCGCCCGTACGTCCCCGACGTCACAGGGACCGGAACACGGAAGCCGGATGCCGGCATCGGCCAGAGGAGATGGCCGAGGACGCTGCAGGGGACGCATCGCGGGAGCAAAGGACAAGGTAAGTGCTGCAGGGACTCCCTGAGCAACGCCGCATGGTAAGCCCGAGTGTAGCTCGGGGTTACCGCTTTTGGTACTGACATTTTACCCCGAGCTACACTCGGGAATACCGCCAGGGAGGTTAAAGAGTGGAAACACTGCTAAAGGCCGGTAAACACGAATGCAAAAACGCCAAAAAAAAAGCTGAAAAACTCACGCTTTTAACTTGACTTTACACAACTAACGTTTCCAGCACTATCAGAACGTCCAGTGTGCATGAGGTCTTACAGAGAGAAAAATTTCCATTCCTGATGGGGCTGTGCTGTAGGACAAAGCTGTGTAAATCTCGGAACTGAATGGACAAAAATTATTATTACTATACAGTATTTATACAGCGCTAAAAGGTTTGCTCAGCGCTGTACATTATAAAAATATAAAAATGTGTAAAAATACAAATCCTTTGACCAGTAACAACAAGCTTGCTTGTACATACGTATCTTATCTGTGTTTTGAGCTGTTTGCCTAGAGATTTGCTTTACCACCATGATCAGTATTATATATAATAATTTACTTTAAGACACATTTTATGTTTTTCATACACACCTCACTCCGTTTTCTTTCCACTTTTATGTTTTTCATGCACACCTCACTCCGTTTTCTTTTTCATACACACCGCACTCCGTTTTCCTTCCCATTTTATGTTTTTTATACATACCTCACTCCGTTTTCTTTCCCATTTTATGTTTTTCATACACACCTCACTCACTTTTCTTTCCCATTTTATGTTTTTCATACACACCTCACTCACTTTTCTTTCCCATTTTATGTTTTTCACTCCGTTTTCTTTCCCATTTTATGTTTTTCATACACACCTCACTCACTTTTCTTTCCCATTTTATGTTTTTCATACACACCTCACTCACTTTTCTTTCCCATTTTATGTTTTTCACTCCGTTTTCTTTCCCATTTTATGTTTTTCATACACACCTCACTCACTTTTCTTTCCCATTTTATGTTTTTCACTCCGTTTTCTTTCCCATTTTATGTTTTTCATACACACCTCACTCACTTTTCTTTCCCATTTTATGTTTTTCATACACACCTCACTCACTTTTCTTTCCCATTTTATGTTTTTCATACACACCTCACTCACTTTTCTTTCCCATTTTATGTTTTTCACTCCGTTTTCTTTCCCATTTTATGTTTTTCATACATACCTCACTCCGTTTTCTTTCCCATTTTATGTTTTTCATACACACCTCACTCACTTTTCTTTCCCATTTTATGTTTTTCATACACACCTCACTCACTTTTCTTTCCCATTTTATGTTTTTCATACACACCTCACTCACTTTTCTTTCCCATTTTATGTTTTTCACTCCGTTTTCTTTCCCATTTTATGTTTTTCATACACACCTCACTCACTTTTCTTTCCCATTTTATGTTTTTCATACACACCTCACTCCGTTTTCCTTCCCATTTTATGTTTTTCATACATACCTCACTCACTTTTCTTTCCCATTTTATGTTTTTCATACACACCTCACTCACTTTTCTTTCCCATTTTATGTTTTTCATACACACCTCACTCACTTTTCTTTCCCATTTTATGTTTTTCATACATACCTCACTCTGTTTTCCTTCCCATTTTATGTTTTTCATACACACCTCACTCACTTTTCTTTCCCATTTTATGTTTTTCACTCAGTTTTCTTTCCCATTTTATGTTTTTCATACACACCTCACTCACTTTTCTTTCCCATTTTATGTTTTTCATACACACCTCACTCACTTTTCTTTCCCATTTTATGTTTTTCATACATACCTCACTCACTTTTCTTTCCCATTTTATGTTTTTCATACATACCTCACTCTGTTTTCCTTCCCATTTTATGTTTTTCATACACACCTCACTCACTTTTCTTTCCCAACAGATTTTTATTTTTTATTTTTGCAGAAGGACAACCAACGGAGCTAATAACTCAAAAGTGACTCTTGCTTTTTTTTCTTTTTCTTTTCCAGATAAAGAAGAGTAAAAGAGCCAATAAATGTCATCATTTTAGCTGAGCTTCTTCATTCTGTTCCTACTTCCACAAAGACAAGTCTCTTGGGAACAAAAGGCATTAGCTTTATAAGCAAGGCAACCACTGATTACTTTACAGAGAAAGACTAGTTTTTTTTTTTCCCTCCCCTACTCCATGAAATAAAATGACTTGGCTTTTTACACTGCAGGCAAAATATTTGGGGAACTTTAAGTCATTGCTAATTACAATATTAGGTCTGGGATTAGAAAACCTTCAGTGAACAAAAATGATAACTCACAAGAAATTTAAATTTTGAAACCTACACAACAGAAATCCTTTTGGAAAGTTCATTTCAAGTGTCCCAGAAGCTAACACGTATGTTTACGCATGAGGTGGTTTGAAGCCAAACCAGAGGATTTTCATCCTGCACTTAAAACAGAACTGCACAGTTTAAAGTTCTCCACCATGGCTTGGCACACTGCACAGGGTTACAACACTGTCTGTTCTAGTGTTTTATGTTCTACAAATATGTTAGCGTTCATTTTATTGCCGAAGGCTTATATTTTATTTTTTCATGATACACCTTTAGTAAAAAAAAAAAGGAAAAAAAAAAAAAGTCACGTAATGTCTAAATTAATGTAGAAATTTGTTCTAGGCTCATTTACTGGTTATCATTTCAAGGTCTTCCATAAATATTGGTTACTAATGGCACAGCATGCTGGAAACAAAATCTTTCCTGCATCTCACCTTTATACTTCTGCCAGTGCACTGTAGTGAATGAAGACAAAGATGATAAAATGGACATAATGACTGAAGTTATTGTAGTTTTGGGTTCTATTAGTTTTATATTTTTTTTTTAATATGTTTATAAACATTGCTGCAATTTTGTTTTTCTTTTACTAAAAAAGGGAATTTCAAGTGTTGCTGAACCCAGGACTCTGCATTCACTATCTGGTCTCCCACAGTACACAGAACATGGAAGTGCAATTATTTTAGTAAATATAAACTGCTGAATACCTTTTCTCATCATCAGTTACAGCAGTCTTGTGACTGTATTAGTGTCCAGCAGAGCACTGGTTAAGGCTTGTAGGAGTTTTTTTCTGCTCTAGGAGGATGCATAACCCCTGACCTCTGTCTAGACCAGTGGTTCTCAACCTTCCTAAGGCCGTGACCCTTTAATACAGTTCCTCATGTTGTGGTGACCCCCAACCATAAAATTATTTACCCAGTAATTATAATTCATGAGTGTTTTACCTCCAATACTGCTGCTTTCTACACAGTAGCTCTTTTTAAACACAGTAGCTGCTCTTTACACATCAGAAATATGTGTTTTCTGATGGTCTTGGGGGACCCCTGTGAAAGGGTCGTTCGACCCCCAAAGGGGTCGCGACCCACAGGTTGAGAACCACTGGTCTAGACAGTGCTGATTGGCCCTGTGCTGATCACATGCACTCTCCCAAGAAAAAAAAAAAAAAAACCCTCTCTAGCACTACACACCAAACTGAGCATGTGCAGAGTGTCTCCACACCATATGAGGGACACTGGAGGAAGGGGAGGATCACAGAAGTTAGGATCAAACAGCGTTTTTTTTACACAGTGCAGTGGATTAACCCCTTAGGTTCCACAGTGAGTATATCACGCATGCTTTACTTCATATACAGACTGATTTTACTGTTGTGGGTTTAGTAACACTTTAAGTTCTACAGAATCCTTAATTTTGAATATGATTGCCCATAGTTAACAAAAACAATGAAGCCAAGTTGCACGTGCTTTGGGAGAGCTTTTGCTTGAGGACAACTCATGGGCATTGCTGCATGTAGTACAGCTTCTGGTGTTCTCTGACATTCAGCGGGGCCTGTCATCAAATGTTTTAGAAAAAATAGAAATGCTGCAGAGAAGACAAGTACTTGATTCACCAACTGTGGCAAAAAGGTATTTGTGATACAGCACTAGGGGCTAGTTCACACCGAATGCAGTCCAGTCAGTTTTTACTCTTCACCAAAAAGGCATAGACCAGCGGTTCTCAACCTGTGGGTCGCGACCCCTTTGGGGGACGAACAACCCTTTCACAGGGGTCTCCTAAGACCATCGGAAAACACATATTTCCGATGGTCTTAGGAACCGAGACACCGCTCCTCTATCAGTCTCCAGGCGGGTCCGCCCACATGCAGATACGTCCACATGTCCCTGGACCGCGATGTGTGCGCGGGATGACATGCCGCCCCTGTCATCTGGCCACATCCCCACATCACTCAACAGCTCCGCCTCCTCGCCAGTGATTGGCCGCTGGAACTGTAGCTCAGGAGAGGCACACAGGCGGCCAATCACCGGTGAGGAGGAGGAGCCGAGCAGCAGCGCGAAGATCAAAGAAGATCGAGCGAGGGAGCGGCCGGAGAAGGAAGACAGCTGACAGGTAAGTGTCTGTAGCGTGCAGATGGTGCTGCTGCAGCCAGGTATGCTGGCTGTAGATGGGAGAGGGAGGGAGTGAGCCCAGGCTGGAGCAGGAGTCAGCAAGGTAAGTATCATTGGTGTCAGTAGGAGGAATAGTGCCCCATCATTGGTGTCACTAATACCAATGACGGGGCACTATTCCTCCCACTGACACCAATGATGGGGCACTATTTCCTCCTCCCACTGACACCAACAATGTGGCACTATCCCCCCCCCACTGATACCAACGATGGGACACTATTCCTCCCACTGACATCAGTGATGTGGCACTACTCCTCCCACTGCAAAATTACAGTTATGAAGTAGCAACGAAAATAATTTTATGGTTGGGGGTCACCACAACATGAGGAACTGTATTAAAGGGTCGCGGCATTAGAAAGGTTGAGAACCACTGGCATAGACAGTGGTTTAACAGGGATTCCAACGGCCTTAGAAGACAACAGTGCAATGCTTTCCAGTGCAGTCAACAAAAGTAGAACATGGTGCACTTTTTCCTGTATGGAACAGATCTGGAATGTGGGCAAACACATTAAAAAAAATGCAGCGGAATGCACGTCAATTGTCCTCAATTGAGAAAAAAAAACGCACTGGAACGCATCAAAAAGGTAAAATTTGTGGTGTGAAATTGCTCTTAAGGTTTCTTTCCCTTTTTATATAGTTTATGCTGCTGAGTATATAAGATAGCTTTACATATTTATTCCTGCAACAAAAGGGTTGCAGCACATTCCAGGAATTTGACTTTAAATGTTTTAAAATGCATCTGCAACAGTTCTAGGCATGCCATGCCCATTATCAAGCTATAGAGATATACAGTGGGGATCGAAAGTTTGGGCACCCCAGCTAAAAATTTGTATTAATGTGCATAAAGAAGCCAAGGAAAGATGGAAAAATCTCCAAAAGGCATCAAATTACAGATTAGACATTCTTATAATATGTCAACAAAAGTTAGATTTTATTTCCATCATTTACACTTTCAAAATAACCGAAAACAAAAAAATGGCGTCTGCAAAAGTTTGGGCCCCCTGCAGAATTTATAGCATACACTGCCCCCTTTGCAAAGCTGAGACCTGCCAGTGTCATGGATTGTTCTCAATCATCATCTGTGATGTCAATCTCAAAGGTTTTAAATGCCCAGACTCATCTGACCTTGCCCCAACAATCGGCACCATGGGTCGTTCTAAGCAGTTGTCTAGAAAACTGAAACTGAAAATAGTTGACGCTCACAAAGCTGGAGAAGGCTATAAGAAGATAGCAAAGCGTTTTCAGATGTCAATATCCTCTGTTCGGAATGTAATTAAGAAATGCCAGTCATCAAGAACAGTGGAAGTTAAAGCAAGATGTGGAAGACCAAGAAAAATATCAGACAGAACAGCTCGCAGGATTGTGAGAAAAACAATTCAAAACCCACATTTGACTGCACGATCCCTCCAGAAAGATCTGGCAGACACTGGAGTTGTGGTACACTATTCCACTATAAAGAGATACTTGTACAAATATGGTCTTCATGGAAGAGTCATCAGAAGAAAACCTCTTCTACGTCCTCACCACAAAAATCATCGTTTGAACTTTGCAAATGAACATATAGACAAGCCTGATGCATTTTGGAAACAAGTTCTGTGGACTGATAAGGTTAAAATTTAACTTTTTGGCTGGAATGAGCAAAGGTACGTTTGGAGAAGAAGGGGCACAGAATTTAATGAAAAGAACCTCTGTCCAACTGTTAAGCATGGGGTTGGATCAATCATGCTTTGGGGTTGTGTTGCATCCAGTGGCACAGGGAACATCTCACGAGTAGAAGGAAAAATGGATTCAATAAAATTTCAGCGAATTTTGGATGGTAACTTGATGCCATCTGTGAAAAAGCTGAAGTTAAAGAGAGGATGGCTTCTACAAATGGATAATGATCCTAAACACACCTCGAAATCCACGGGGGATTACATCAAGAGGCGTAAACTGAAGGTTTTGCCATGGCCTTCACAATCTCCTGACCTCAACATCATTGAAAATCTATGGATAGACCTTATAATAGCCGTGCGTGACAGACAGCCCAGAAATCTCAAAGAACTGGAAGACTTTTGTAAGGAAGAATGGGCAAAGATACCTCAAACAAGAATTGAAAGACTCTTGGCTGGCTACAAAAAGCGTTTACAAGCTGTGATACTTGCCAAAGGGGGCAGTACAAGATATTAACTCTGCAGGGTGCCCAAACTTTTGCAGACGCCATTTTTTTGTTTTCTGTTATTTTGAAAGTGTAAATGATGGAATAAAATCTAACTTTTGTTGACATATTATAAGAATGTCTAATCTGTAATTTGATGTCTTTTGGAGATTTTTCCATCTTTCCTTGGCTTCTTTATGCACATTAATACAAATTTTTAGCTGGGGTGCCCAAACTTTTGATCCCCACTGTATATGGTATCACACCATATATGTGTACATACTGTAGATACATTAGAGAAGATAATCGCACCTTAATGGATTCCAGAAAAAAGTCAGGAGAAAAATTAAATATTACAAATCAGTAGAAAAAATGACGGTAAAGCTGGGTGAGTTTTATGGGTTTTTTTTTTTTTTTCAACCAGTTTGCTGAACAAAAAAACCTCACGTATTCCTGCATCCATACAAGCTATTGTACTCTAAGAGGAGGCGCCCCCATCATTCATAATACATTGATCAGCATTTCAGCCATTGGCTGCAGCAGCTGATCGAATGCTGGTTTTTGGAGCAGGACCAGTCAACAGAAGCCAGCGTACCAATTTGCTAAAGTGGTTTGAAGTCTGGTCAGTTCCTGATGAATTGGTCGAATTTCAATACATGTGTACCCATGTGTAGGCTTGAGTGTATTGTCATGATCGAATTATTTGGGTGCAAGTGTACTGTGAGAGGGTGTATATAAATATATGGGTCGATGATGTGTCTTCCTTGCCACTTTTATTGAGATACTTCTACACAATTGTGATATAAATATATTAAAATCTATCATTTTCCATGGAACTTACATAAAAAAGCTGATCAGGTAAAGAAGAAAGCAGCACTTAGAGTTCTCACTCCACGCCGCCGCGCCCCCCCCCCCCCCCAAAAAAAAAAGGTCACCAGCTACAAATACTGTAGCTGCTGACTTTTAATATTAGGGCACTTTCCTGTCGGCTGTCAGGTGCTGGCGCCAACATCTTCACTGTCAAGGAATGGGAAGATCGCTGCGGCGATCGAATCCGCACATGCGTAGAATCCTGACAAAACATACAGGTGGACGGGCACTAGGACCCAGGTGCGCCTGTCACCAATGACGGTGCTAGGCAAGCACTAGGACCCGAGGAGCGCCTGTCAGGAGTCGGGCGGGCTATTTAAACCCAGCTCTTGCAATGCTCAAGTGCCATATGGTCTTTCCTGTGAGTTTACTTTGCTACTGACCATGCCTGATCCTGATCTGCTGACTTCTCCTGCTCTGACTCCTGGCTTGCCTGACCATTCTCCTGCCTGCTCCTGCACTTTTGATCTCCTGTTGCCAAACCCGGACCGTGACCCGTTTATTCTTCTGCCTGACATTTTGTACCGACCTGCTCCGCTGTTACCGACCCGGCCTGTCTGACCTCGCTTCCTTCTACCTCCTCACATCAGACTTTCACCTGCTGTGTACCACCGACAGGTGCCTCTACCACGGCTGGTTGCATCCAGGGGCCGCGACCTGGTCTCGGCTTGCTCCAAGTCCATCCCCACCATCAGGGGCTCTGATGAACAAGAAGGTCAGAACTTAGATTCCGCTCTCTGGGGAATTCTGGTCTGTGGGACGCTAGAGGCTACCATCGGCTGGTCCCTAACATTCACTAAGCTAAACCGGCAATGAAGCCTTGCGGCTCCACCGCCAGTTTTCTACTGCCAAATGTGGCAATGCAGGGGGGAGGCAGATAAGTGGAGCTTCAACTTTTGGTTGGAACTCCGTTTTAAGGTAGATGCCAGATGAGTGTACTTGTTTCAGTCAACAAATTCTTTCAGACAGAAATGCAAATTAACAACTTTTCCTATGGAGTCCATACCTCACTGGTTGGACCAACAAGACATTGCTTCACTGATCGTGAGTATGGATTCTACAGAATTCTGCAGAGTTTCAGGCCAGTGAGTACTGGGCAACTCTATTAGAGGTGGATAATTCTGCCATTTGACTTGCCTTGGGCCGGGGCTGGGGCCTTGGCCTGTGTACCTTTCCACAAATCATGGCCTGTGAATTTAAGCTTTTTCAGGTTCTCTATACAGTAAAGTTTCATCATCTAAAAGGTTGAGTGTAGCTCTAAGCAGTATTTATAGTAATATTATAAAACAGAAATAATATAATTAAATATGTACAGTATAAAACCATATCTAATATAAAGACATAACTTATATAGGTATAGACTTTTCTCTTGCCTAGATTTTGTCCTGCTCCGATTTTTTTTTAACTAGTATACAATTTCAGGAACATGGATATATCTTCATAGTCCAGGAACATTAAAATACCTTCATATTTGTTGATGCACTGATAATGTATATTTTAGTGTAATAAATTTTAAGGGCCCATTCAGACCTGTTCATTCATGTGCGTAGAGTCACGCGGTAAAGTTGCAGCAAAGCAGGCAATTCTCTTTTAATAGTCTTCCATCACACAAGAACAGAAAAATGAATATGTGGCATTTTTCTGGCCAAGTACATGTGGTAGTTGATGATTGTCCATTGTGAAGCATGTGTGTCGGAGCCAAATTTCCTGTGTGGTGGGTTGCTATTAAAGTGGAGTTCCACCCAAAAGGGGAAGTTACCCTTTAATGCTTTGTCCCCCGCTCCCCATTAAGGATTAGCACCTTTGGGGAGCGGGTACCTGAATTTGACAGGTACCCACTCCCACTGCGATCGCATAGGCAATCGGAAACGAAAGTTGTCCTCCCTCCCTCCTCGTAGTCTTCTGGGACACGTGACAGGTCCCTGAAGACTACGGGGCCCATTCACAAAGCCCAGCGCTTCTCGCACATGCGAAGTTGGCACCCGGCTGTGAAGCCGCAAGCTGCCATGGCCGGGTGCCCACACTAAAGATGCCGGCGCCAGGAAGAGAAGATGGCCGGTGAAACCAGCGGTGGTGAGGACATCGCTGGACCGAGGGACAGGTAAGTGGCTGTATTTTAAAAGTCAGCAGCTACAGTTTTTGTGGCTGCTGACTTTTTTTTTCAGCTGGAAACTCCGCTTTAAATATGAATGGCACTGCAACATGCTGACATACCACACATTACCCCTATAAACCACATCACAAAAATGGGTTTCAGCCCTTACAGTATGTATCTAAAATTGCTGCATCCTTTTTTTGGGTGGACTATTGTTCAACTAATACTAGACATAAGTAAAGATGCTGCAGCCTCCCAAATGGAGATGCACAAACATGGCTTTAGAGCACACAAAAAAAAAAAAAGAAAACACTTTTTTGCCTGATCTCTTTCAGTCATTTTGTGTCCCTGTGTGCATGGCAACTGTAGCTTGGAGGTTTCTGGATTTTTTCCTGTAGTCTTACTTGCACTTTTTACAAAGATTGAAAGTCATAGATGCTCTTCTCCATGGGTGGGTGTAAATGGACTCTGTTTACACCTGATTGCCCTCTGATCCAATCTGCCCAAAAAGAAGAAGAGGACTGATCCCATACCATCTTTGTTTTTTTATTTGGCAGACTGGATCAGACCTGGAGGTAGGCGGGTGTCAGACACAAGTCTGTTAACACCCACCTGTCAATAGGGGTGAATGGACCATCTGATTAGGTCCACCTGAAAATTTGACAGGCAGACCAGATGGAACCATTCATGTGAAAGGGGCCTTAGAGATCCTTATTGCTGTACTTGCTCAGAGCCAGTGACTTAAAAAGTTCTGAAGCCAAAGCATTGGTCTAGCAGTCAGGCAACTAGCCCTTTTATAGGGAGAGGTCAAGGGGGAGGGAATCGGTCACAAAGCAAATTTCCTGCATCGCTCATCTTCTTCCTACTCCCTTCCCTAACATTCAAGTTTTTTTTTTTTATACTTTTTTTTTTTTTTTTTTAGAGTAACGGTACCTGCTCTCATGATCTCGCTCAATTCGCTGTGCAACCCCCCCCCCCCCTCCATTTTGTGGCTGCTTCCTCAGTTAGAGGTGAAAAAAAAATGGTGTCTAGTATCAGCTGGTAGTGTGCTCCACTTTACCAGCCACTAGGTGGAGTGTAGAGTTTGTAGCAGTGATGTCATCGGGGTGGATCACATGTAGCAGCCCTAGACCCGAAAGACATTAAATGGCACTTATTATTAAGAAATAAATGAAAGGATACTTACAGGTGAAACTCGAAAAATTAGAATATGGTGCAAAAGTTCATTTCAATAATGCAACTTAAAAGGTGAAACTAATATATGAGATAGTTCAAGCCGTGATTTGTCATCATTGTGATTCAATTTTGGAGTGAATGGACTTCCCCAAACGAAAACCACAAAGACTGTTTAAAATATAAATTTTGGGAAAACATTTCCGTCTTCCTTCTTTCATTTTTCACCACAGCGATGAGAAAATTCAAAAACGCCAAATTTGACCCCACTCACAATTAGCCAAAAGAATGAATTTTTTTTTTGTAAAAGAAAGATTTTTGAGCAAAATTCTGCTAGTATATGACCGCCTTTATTCTATTCAGAGCAGAAATGGCAAACCTTTAGGACTTACAGTACATTTTTCAGCCATAGTATGGGTGAGCTCTGAAAGAAATGGGAAAAGCGTACCTTTCTATTGAAGTAGCCTGCTTGCACATTTGAACGTACAGGCTCCACTGAATGTCGGAACAACTACACTTCCCATACACAATTATACACATAATTTATCTTCTAGCTGGCTGTCTTAACTAAACTTATTTATTATAATTATATTATCAAAGATATAAATGTTGGAACACAGAAAAAAGCTAATCTAGTGATGTAAGCCAGGTTCACATAATGTTTATCTGTTTATAGACAAAAATAAACATTTTTTAGAGATAATATGCAGGATGTTGATTGGCATTGTCTGGCACTATTATATTTTTCACTTTGAAATATAATTTGTTTTTAATAGACACCATGTTGTAAGTTATGTGTTTATTTTGTGCTTTTTTTGTTTTACATATTTGAACTTGAATCTCAGTTTAAAGGACCTGTTTTGAATTATTATAGTAGGTAAAGCAAAAAATGTTCACATTTTTTATTGAACTGCTATTAGTGTATGCCTTTTCAGCCTTAGGGATCATTCACATGGACAGACGGGGGCAGTAAAAGCAGGTGGCTGAACCGACGACCATCCACCTATCTAAACTAGAGCATGCAACTGCTCAGGGCTGTACACAAGCACACCCGTGATGCTTTGCAGACAAGGCATGTCCAATTCTTTGAGTGGCATCGCCGCCAAACACAACCCATTCAAGAGAATGGATCCTTGCCAAAATCGCTGTGAAACATGGCACACAGTTGTGACCCTGTGGTTCAGCATTTTGAGGGTTAAAATAGGCAGTGGGGAGATGACACATCACCTCCTCACCAACTGTCAAATGCCCTCTGAAAAGTGATCCCACGCATGTAGCTTTTCAGAATGGCGACAGCCACACAAGTGAATAAGTGGACAAAGTAATTGTTTAAGTACCAGTCAGCCACCAATTTTTAAGTTCTCCCACTTAAAAAGATGAGAGAGGCCTGTAATTGGCATCATAGGTAGACCTCAACTATGAGAGACAAAATGAGAAAACAAATCCAGACAATCACATTGGCTGATTTGGAAAGAATTTATTTGCAAATTATGGTGAAAAATAAGTATTTGGTGAATATCAAAAGTTCATCTCAATACTTTGTTATATATCCTTTGTTGGCAATGACAGAGGTCAGACGTTTCCTGTAAGTCTTCACAAGGTTGGCACACACTGTTGCTGGTATGTTGGCCCATCCTCCATGCAGATCTCCTCTAGAGCAGTGATGTTTTGGGGCTGTCGCTGGGCAACACAGACTTTCAACTCCCTCCAAAGGTTTTCTATGGGGTTGAGATCTGGAGACTGGCTAGGCCACTCCAGGACCTTGAAATGCTTCTTACGAAGCCACTCCTTCGTTGCCCGGGTGGTATGTTTGGGATCATTGTCATGTTGGAAGACCCAGCCACGTTTCATCTTCAATGCCCTTGCTGATGGAAGGAGGTTTGCACTCAAAATCTCACGATACATGGCCCCATTCATTCTGTCCTGTACATGGATCAGTCGTCCTGGTCCCTTTGCGGAGAAACAGCCCGAAAGCATGATGTTGCCACCCCCATGCTTCACAGTAGGTATGGTGTTCTTTGGATGCAACTCAGCATTCTCTCTCCTCCAAACATGACGAGTTGTGTTTCTACCAAACAGTTCTATTTTGGTTTCATCTGACCATATGACATTCTCCCAATCCTCTTCTGGATCATCCAAATGCTCTCTAGCAAACTTCAGACGGGCCCAGACATGTACTGGCTTAAGCAGGGGGACACGTCTGACACTGCAGGATCTGAGTCCCTGGTGGCGTAGTGTGTTACTGATGGTAGCCTTTGTTACGTTGGTCCCAGCTCTCTGCAGATCATTCACTAGTCCCCCCTGTGTGGTCCTGGGATTTTTGCTCACCGTTCTTGTGATCATTTTGACCCCACGGGGTGAGATCTTGCGTGGAGCCCCAGATGGAGGGAGATTATCAGTGGTCTTGTATGTCTTCCATTTTCTAATTATTGCTCCCACAGTTGATTTGTTCACACCAAGCTGCTTGCCTATTGCAGCATCAGTCTTCCCAGCCTGTTGCAGGTCTACAATTTTGTTTCTGGTGTCCTTCAACAGCTCTTCAGTCTTCACCATAGTGGAGTTTGGAGTGTGACTGTTTGAGGTTGTGGACAGGTGTCTTTTATACTGATAACAAGTTCAAACAGGTGCCATTGATACAGGTAATGAGTGCAGAACAGAGGAGCCTCTTAAAGAAGAAGGTACAGGTCTGTGGGAGCCAGAAATCTTGCTTGTTTGTAGGTGACCAAATACTTATTTTCCACCATAATTTGCAAATAAATTCTTTCCAGATCAGCCAATGTGATTGTCTGGATTTGTTTTCTCATTTTGTCTCTCATAGTTGAGGTCTACCTATGATGCCAATTACAGGCCTCTCTCATCTTTGTAAGCGGGAGAACTTAAAAATTGGTGGCTGGCTAAATACTTTTTTTCCCCACTGTATTTCATAGGAAATGTTGCACTGCAATAAAGGTGCAGCATATTAACAAAAGCAGATATGTGAATGCAGCTTCTTTCCTGAGGTGGCTGCCATCTTTAACTACAATAATGGAATCCACAAACAATCAAACAGCCATAACTTCTAGTCTCCTGGGTGTTCTATAAAATCTGGAGCCTCAAAGAATCTCCCTGCTGCAACCACACTAATAAACGTAAGGTTGGTGTTTGAATGAGAACGTGTTCATTAGGAGCTCACAGTGACAAGGTTCCCCAATTGGCCAGTATCTCTCAAAAGCTGAATGGACAAATCTCTCCGTTGGGCTATTGTATTTTATATTGTGTCACAATACGGAGACGGCAGTTGTATCTGATGAAACATTTTATAGCAGGCTCCTTTGATAAAAGTCAATAACTTTTGCTAAATGTAGCAGGTTGTTGAAGCCATCCACTGAGTGAATTTCAGATGGTTCTTCTCGTTCTCTTTGGCTGGCCTGCTATGCAGCTTGTGGTTATGACCATGTCCCCGGTGACACCGTGGGATCTCAATCTAGTTCTATCAGCCCCCCAAAGGCTGTCCTTTCAACCTATCAGGGATCTTTTCTTATCCAACCTTATTTGAAAGGTAAAACATCCTTGCTGCCATCACCTTTGCAAGATTGGTCTCTGAATTAGTGCTCTTATCATGTTAAGAGCCTTTCCTAGTGTTGCACAGGGATAATGTTGTCCTGAGGCCTCAAGTCTCTGTCCCCAAGGTGATTTCCTCCTTCAATTTTTACCCAAGGTGGTTTCCTCCTTCAATTTTTACAAGGTCCTCCTTATGTTCTTTTTCAAAACACTGTGGCACAGGGGCGGACTGACCATTTGGGCACTGCCTGAGGTCAGTAGGGGGCCCCATGAAACGCCCCTTGTACCTTTTTATAGGCTTATTTGGATGTGCTTTCAGTGTGGGCAAGGACACAGGGGCCCCATAATCCTCTATTGCCCGGGGGCCCCATGAGTTGTCAGTCCGCCCCTGCTGTGGCATGTACAAGACCAGCCATTTGAGTGCATGAAAGTCCATTTGAGATCTATAAAGCACACCAGAGGCATGGGTGTGTTTAATTTCACTTTAATGGGATGGATAAATCAAAGATAATACAAGAGCTTAAAAACTAGTCTTGAAAAATACTGCTCCAGGATCCCATCAGCACTGGCCACTCTACTCTAATTCTTCACTGTACAGTGTTACTAAACCCAGGACCCTGTATCCACTATATCTGGTCTCCTACAGTAAACAGAACATGGAAATGCAATTATTTTAGTAAATATAAACTGCTAAATACCTTTTCTCATCAGCAGTTAGAGCTTTCTTGTGACTTCTATCAGTGTTCAGCAGAGCACTGGTTAAAGCTTGTAGGAGGAGTTTCTGCTCCAGGAGGATGCAAAACCCCTGACCTCTGTCTGGACAGTGCTGATTGGCCCTGTGCTGATCACATGCACTCTCCCAAAAAAGAAAAACCACCTCTCTAGCAATACACACCAAACTGAGCATATGCAGAGTGTCTCCACAGAGGGGGACACTGGAAGAAGAAGAGGATCAGAGAAGTTAGGATCAAACAGCAAATTTTACACAATGCGGAGGATTAACCCCTTAGGTTCCACAGTGAGTATAACAAGCATGCTTTACTGCATCTACAGACTGATTGTACTGTTGTGGGTTTAGTAATATTTTAACTGTGATCTCGTGATCGAATGCCCTGAGTTTTGGTTGTGGATGGCAATTCTAAGCACCAGTGCTGTCATGTTATGCCATGCTTCCCCATTACCAAAGTGCCAAGTTCTGCAGGATTGTATATAAAGTCGTTTATTAGAAATTATCAAAGTTTATCTACATGGCATATTGGTAACATATTGAAAAGACGATAATTTATATATATATATATATATATATATATATATATATATATATATTTTCTCACCACGCTACTATGGATTGTATACCCTGGAGTAGACACTTCAATAGCTATCCGAAGTCTTGCTGCTGGTCACTGACATGTTCCCACGTGCAATTAAGAAGATATGTTGAAAGAATGAAGAGCTGTATTACAAGAGTTCTAATTTTGATGCACCAGAGGGTCACACCATTATTGTGTTAGTAAGTTGTATCTCAACTACAAATAGTAATCTCTGTGATTCATACACAGCATAGCAAATACATAGTATAAATGCTGGATACTGTGACACCCTACAGATATTAAAGTAATAATCATACAATATCAATCATATGTATTAGTACATTTCTATATATACACACACGTTTGCATTTGTATTGACTATATGGACGGCTCTACACCATTAACACTCACGGTTTTGTTTTCACTGGGGGTTTCCACCATCATTTCACCATTTAGTATTATTTTAGGGTATGTTATTTTTGCATTCATTGCTATCATATGCAGGTGAGGAGTTCTCATCATCATTCATTAAGGGGGTTTTCATGTATTTCTTTACATGAGTAGATGATTTATAGATGATTTATATTGAGTGTCTATTACTTTAAGGAGAAGTACAGCCAAAAAAAAAAAAAAGCTTTGGCTATACTTCTCCTGTGGGTGACCGGAGTGCAGTGCATTCTGGATTCCTGTGACCCGTTTTCAGCTGACAGTGGGCTGAAGCCTGCTGTCAGCTGATGTCCTTAGCCGGTCCAGGCTGGGGAAAGATCCTGACTTTAAAGTCGGGATCCACCCCAGAGTCTGGAGCGGCATCTGGCTCAGCCTCTCAGCAATCCACTGAAGCACTGAGCCTGCCGCTCCCTTCCCCTCCTCAGCCCAGCACTCCAGTGAGTGCGGGGGGGAGACACAGAGCTCAGAGCGGCTGTGAGAACTCAGTGAACAACGGTAATGTGATTGCTGAGTTCTCACCCTTAGAACCATCAGGGACAGATGCTGCATCCACCTAGGTAAGTATGATTAATAAAAAAAAGAGGAAGAGATGGCGGCTGTGTGTAGGAGGTAGTGAGGTGTGCTGGGAGCAAAGTTGACACGGCGGGATTGGCAGTCCCCTCTGAAGACGTGCTGGTGCACGAAACACGTAAGGAGGAGCCAATTACGCCTTGAAGTCATGCCGTTGGAGCATCGTGGAGCTCCGGCGGCCATCTTTACTCGTGGACAGTTAGTCCGGTCTCCGTCACTTGATTGTTTATTAGGGGTAAAAAGATGCATCCAGAGATAAAAATTAATATACTACACTATGGGCATCTTTTTATCTTGACTCCTTTGTGGAGTACTGATCTCCTAGACGCCCAGTACCAGTCCCAAGTCTCCAGAGAGGGAGCCGCCTGTTAACTCTTGTGAGCTGCACCCATCCATCCCTTAAGGGAAGCTCTGGACCCCCCCTGGATCACCCTTTAAAGCCCTGGGATCCATCCATCCTGAAAGGGAGCAATTTCTACATCTGACCTGGCCCTGATGACCCTATTGGATGACACCTGGATATATTATATAAACGCGCATAATTACTGCGCGTCTGGTGAGTGTGCATTTCTTCTGTTTACGAAAGCACAACCACCAATCAAAGCTATCAGGACTATATTGGCACATTTATATCACTTTTACGAACTACTTATCATATATTATGTTTTATCAATCATTTACCATATTATCCTTGCACTTTATCATATTCCCTTTTTAAAGGGTTTTATTTGGTTACCTTAGTGTACAGCTGCTGCTATTCTTTGTTTAGATCTTTAGAGCGCTCACATACATCTTTATTTTTAAAAAGAAATACATACCTCTTAATGTATCTGTATGGTTTCACAGTACTCAGCATTTGCACATATACTTTTTATTTGCTATTCTAATGAATGTGTATGATTTCACAGAGATTATTACTTGTTGTCAAGACACACAAATTCTAATTCTGATGCACCAGAAACCAAAAACCACTGAAAATTTTGAAAACAAAACGTTTTTTCTTAGTTTTTGTTATACAATTTTGTAAATAAGTGATTTTTCTCCTTCACTGATGTGCGCTAATGAGGCTGCACTGATGGGCACTGATGAGGAGGCACTGGTAGGTTGCACTGATGGACACTGATAGGTGGCACTGATGAGGAGGCACTGGTAGGTTGCACTGAAGGGCATTGACAGGCATCACTGATGGGCACTGAAAGGCAGCACTGACTGGCACTGATAGGCGGCACTGACGGGTGACATTGAAAGGCAGCTCAGATGGGCACTGATATGTGGCATTGATGTGGCACTGATGGGCACTGGCACTGATGAGCACTGACAGGTGGCACTTCTGGGGCCACACTGATCATCAGGGCACACTGATCATCAGTGCCCTGATGATTAGTGTACATGTCCCCTCCGCAGAAAGCCGATTACCGGCTCTCCTCTCCTCTGTCAGCGTGACAACTCGTGAGGAGACAAATGCAGATAACTGGCATTTCCGTGTTTACATGTGATCAGCTGTGATTGGACACATTGGACACAGCTGATCACATGACCGAGCCGGCTCTTTCCGTGATCCGCTGTGTCCAAGGGACGCAGCGCACCGGCGATCTCCGCGTTGCGCGCTCCCTGAGCCACGCATTCGTGGTGAGAATGGAAGGACGTCATATGACATCCTATCAGAACGAGAGAACCACCTTGCACCCATCATTGGACTATATGGCGGGCGGGAGGTGGTTAAACTACTTGCCCTCCAGAGGATTTACCCCCCTTCCTGACCAGGCCATTTTTTGCATTTTGACACTGCGTTACTTTAACCCACAATTGTAAGGTCGTGCAACGCTGCACCCAAATTAAACTTATGTCTTTTATTTCCCACAAATGGAGCTTTCTTTGGGTGGTATTTGATTGCCTCTGAGGTTTCTATTTTTTATCCAACAATTTTGAAAACAAAAAAAACCCCAATATTTTTGACTTTTTACCATAAATCGTGCCCAGTAAAAAAAATATCAAAAATCAAATTTCATCATAAATTTAGGCCAAAATGTATTCTGCTCCGTGTCTTTGCTAAAAAAAAAATCCCTATATGTGTAAATTAATTGGCTTAAGTTATAGCGGTATATACACACTGGAATTTTAGTAGCCAATAGGTAGACGCTATTGTCCAAATGTCTAGATTTCAGATTGTGAGTGCAACACTAACATAGCTCTACATTTTTACCAAAAAAGATACACATTTCAGCTCTAAAGCTGGCCATACATTATACAATGTTCCTTTAGATTTACCAAAACCATATAATAGGAGTTCAATCCTAAGCACTCTCAATTTGTATGCAATCAGGCAGGCCCATGCGCTAAATAGTTGAAGAAAATTGAAGAAGAAAATTGTGTAATGTATGGCAATCTTAACATTGCTCCTTCAGATTAGAATAATAAAAGTAATGCAAACTGGCCACTAGATGGCGATCAAACACTTATCAATACACACAGTAGAAATAATTGGAAGGAAAACAAAAAAAAACAAAAAAAAACAGGATGCTAAAAAGGCATGACATGGGCTATGTAAGGCCTGGTTCACACTAGTGCGAGTTCAGATGTGACTTGAGTTGCATAGATTCGCATGACAATTGAAATCAGTTTGTTTTCAATGGTGCCCCATTCACATCAATGCAACTCAGCACGGTGCGATTTTGGAAAAGGTTTCTGAACTACTTTGGTGCAACGCCAGTGTGATTTTGTCCCAATTTAATATTCAAGTTGCACTGTATCATCGCACTACATCATCATACTGAAACTCGAATCAAAATTATATCACAGCACTGAGAAAGGGTTATTTTACACTAGATGTATTGAGCTGCAAGCAAAACCCATACAAGATATCCTTTGACATATACATGAACTCATCCAAAAGCGTAAACTACGAGTAACAAAGAAACATAAGAAGTAATGGAAATATTCTATATATCACAATGGAAAATAAAAAAGGTGAATTAAGGCCTGCGGATTATATGGAACTGTGAACTCTCCATAGAGCATGCAGACAGGTCCATGTAGAGATACTGAAATTGGTTCCCAAAGGTCACTTTCCAGCGTGGCTACAACATCGGCAATGTGGGACAAAAGGATACTTATAGTGGAATGCCAGGATTTGGTTTTAACCTCCCTGGCGGTATGATTATTTCAGATTTTTGGTGCTGAAAACGGTAATATTATTTTGCATGGAAATTTGCCATTTTATATTGTAGGCCTGTAATTTTTAGGAATAACTCACTGAAATCTGTCCGAACAAGAGTCTAGTAAACATCCCGGGTAGGATAAAATTTGAAACACGAAATCATAAATTATAATTTAATAAATAATCATAAAAAATATAATAATACATTGAATTCAATAATATAATCAAACTAAAAACAATGAAATTTGAAATATTGCAACTTTGCTCAGTGATGTGCGAACTTGGCCATCTATCGTTTTCAGTGTCTGATGACGAATTTCCCCACGAATCATTATCACTCAATTCTGCAAGTGGTTCTAATTTACTATCGCTGTTCTCTAGCCGGTCTAACACCGATTTTGGCCTAAGGGACGCATATATTATATTGCAAGTATTAGAACTTCAATGGGTTACATCAGTTTAGAGTTAATCCTGAATAATGACGCTAGAATTATTGCTCTCACTTCAGTCTCAACAGTGATATGTAAACATGTGTGGCACAACTCACATTTTTTATGTAGGAATCCACTGAGCTCAATGGGATGATACTGCATTCATGAGTGCAACCAATGTCATTCAGCAACTAAAAAAAAAAAAAAAAGTAAGGTGTTTAGTAGACACTACTGGCGCCACCAGTCAGCCGCCACTACTGTATATCACCACTGCGGACCACTATTCAGAGAGCAGTAAGTTTACCACCTGTCTGAAAGAAACCAAAAACTTAATGCACCAGAATATCTACTTCATTCATTACAAAACCAAACAATAATGCCACACTTCACTAGTGTATTCCTCATGATAAGAACTAGTAATCCTGACTATAATGAATAGACACTTTTAATTATTCTGGGTCATAGCAACATTTTTAAATAGTCGTATTTGTGATGCAGGTTATTGATGCCCTTGGCTAAAATGTATTTTTGCTGAAACTGAACACAGCTGAAATACAGTGGGGCAAAAAAGTACTTAGTCCGCCACCAATTGTGCAAGTTCTCCCACTTACAAAGATGAGGGAGGCCTGTAATTGGCATCATAGGTAGACCTCAACTATGAGAGACAAAATGAGAAAACAAATCCAGACAATCACATTGGCTGATCTGGAAAGAATTTATTTGCAAATTATGCTGGAAAATAAGTATTTGGTCACCTACAAACAAGCAAGATTTCTGGCTCTCACAGACCTGCACCTTCTTCTTTAAGAGGCTCCTCTGTCCTGCACTCATTACCTGTATCAATGGCACCTGTTTGAACTTGTTATCAGTATAAAAGACACCTGTCCACAACCTCAAACAGTCACACTCCAAACTCCACTATGGTGAAGACCAAAGAGCTGTCGAAGGACACCAGAAACAAAATTGTAGACCTGTACCAGGCTGGGAAGACTGAATCTGCAATAGGCAAGCAGCTTGGTGTGAACAAATCAACTGTGGGAGCAATAATTAGAAAATGGAAGACATACAAGACCACTGATAATCTCCCCCGATCTGGGGCTCCACGCAAGATCTCACCCCGTGGGGTCAAAATGATCACAAGAACGGTGAGCAAAAATCCCAGGACCACACGGGGGGACCTAGTGAATGACCTGCAGAGAGCTGGGACCAACGTAACAAAGGCTACCATCAGTAACACACTACGCCGCCAGGGACTCAGATCCTGCAGTGCCAGATGAGTCCCCCTGCTTAATCCAGTACATGTCTGGGCCCGTATAAGGTTTGCTAGAGAGCATTTGGATGATCCAGAAGAGGATTGGGAGAATGTCATATGGTCAGATGAAACCAAAATAGAACTGTTTGGTAGAAACACAACTCGTCGTGTTTGGAGGAGAGAGAATGCTGAGTTGCATCCAAAGAACACCATACCTACTGTGAAGCATGGGGGTGGCAACATCATGCTTTGGGGCTGTTTCTCCGCAAAGGGACCAGGACGACTGATCCATGTACAGGACAGAATGAATGGGGCCATGTATCGTGAGATTTTGAGTGCAAACCTCCTTCCATCAGCAAGGGCATTGAAGATGAAACATGGCTGGGTCTTCCAACATGACAATGACCCCAAACATACCGCCCGGGCAACGAAGGAGTGGCTTCGTAAGAAGCATTTCAAGGTCCTGGAGTGGCCTAGCCAGTCTCCAGATCTCAACCCCATAGAAAACCTTTGGAGGGAGTTGAAAGTCCGTGTTGCCCAGCGACAGCCCCAAACATCACTGCTCTAGAGGAGATCTGCATGGAGGATGGGCCAACATACCAGCAACAGTGTGTGCCAACCTTGTGAAGACTTCCAGGAAACATCTGACCTCTGTCATTGCCAACAAAGGATATATAACAAAGTATTGAGATGAACTTTTGATATTGACCAAATACTTATTTTCCACCATAATTTGCAAATAAATTCTTTCCAGATCAGCCAATGTGATTGTCTGGATTTGTTTTCTCATTTTGTCTCTCATAGTTGAGGTCTCCTTATGATGCCAATTACAGGCCTCTCTCATCTTTTTAAGTGGGAGAACTTGCACAATTGGTGGCTGACTAAATACTTTTTTGCCCCACTGTATGTCTGTTTTGACAGATACAGTATCTTGCTGAATCAACACCTTGGTGTGTCTGTGTGGTGGCAGAGACACTTCTGACGTGGAATTCACGCATGAAATATTGCATCTACTCACTGAACACATTTCTTTATGGAATTTTTTTATTTCATGTTTTGATTAATTTTCTTATTTATATGTATTTGTGGAGTTATTAACTTACCTGTTTACTGTATAAGATATATGCATTATTAGATTTATCCAATGTGCTTCTGTACACAAACCAATTTACTCAGCACAACCTCATATTTTGTACTTGACAAAAAAAATGGGTAATATATTGTGTGCAATAGAAATAATTTTAGTGTATTTTCAATGAAAATTTGCGCTTGATAAGCCATTGCGCTAATATTGTGTGACATAAAAAATTTAAACCAGAACCATTTTATTTTCCAGGGTCTCTCCTTTGGAGAATAAAATCTTGGTAGTTCCAATTTAAAAGGAGAGACCCTGGAGAATGTGTTTAAATTCTCCCTCCAGTCTAAGCCAATCCACTTGATCAGCCGTCCTCGAATGACAACTTTGTGTGCTGTCCATAGGGTCTCCGGGGACGTCCCATTGACATCATTCAAAAGAAAATATTCCCGTAAGGTCCCTTTAATCTCCACCTTCTTCACGGGATCACTAAGCAAGGTTTCATTAAGTCTCCAATTGGCGTGGGCCTCGAGGGCCTGCAGATTGGTACAAAACAATCTGCACCGGAGAATGATCGAACCACACCGTGTCCCTAATAAAAGCTTTTGGAATTAAAGAGATCGTAGAGGCTTGGGTAAAGATATGGCCAATCCTGCCAAAGGTCTTATGTGGACAGGAAAAGTGGGTGTAATCCCTGGAGGTGGGGTGTAGTTCACACCAAATATCTATGAGACCCTGAGAGTGAAGTAGCTTGGTGATAGTCAAGCTTCATTTAGGGGGTCTCTTTAACCAATTCAATACCGGGCAATTTTACCCCTTCCTGCCCAGGCCAGTTTTCAGGTTTCAGCGCTCTCACACTTTGAATGACAATTGCGCGGTCATACAACATTGTACCCAAACTAAAATTTTATCATTTTCTTCACACAACTAGAGCTTTCTTTTGGTGGTATTTAATCACCGCTGGGGTTTTTATTTATGCTAAATTAACAAAAAAAACCAAAAATTTTGAAAAAAACCCACGTTTTTCTTTGTTTCTGTTAAAAAAGTTTGCAAATAAATAATTGTTCTTCATAAATTTAGGCAGAGATGTATTCTGCTACATGTTTTTGGTGAAAATAACCAAAATTAGGATGTATTTTTTTAGTTTGTAGGAAAGTTATAGAGTTCACAAACTATGGTATAGATCTGAATATTGATCAATCCTGAAGTACTGACAGCCAATCTAATTTCTTGAGGTCCAAGAATGTCAGAACAGTACAGATATCCCCCAAATGTCAGGACGGTACAGATATCCCCCAAATGTCAGGACGGTACAGATATCCCCCAAATGTCAGGACGGTACAGATATCCCCCAAATGTCAGAACAGGACAGATATCCCCCAAATGTCAGGACAGGACAGATATCCCCCAAATGACCACTTTTTGCAAAGTAGACAGTCCAACGTACTTCATAAGAGGCATGGCGAGTTTTTTGAAGTTGTATTTTTTTTGTCATAATTTTCCGGAAAATGAAAAAATAAAAAAAAAATATTTTCACTATTTTTGCGGACGCCATTTGGCCATAGGCCGGGCATCAAATAGTTAAAAGGGGGGACAGAAGGCTGTGACTTGTCCAGATCTAAAAAGGTATGTTCAAGTCCAGCCCACGACAATGGTCCTCTCAATATGGGGAGATAGGGCTCGTAGCATCAAGGTGAAAAAAAGAAAAAAAAAAAAACGGGCTTGACCCTGGTTCACGGCATAGCAAGATAACAAAAAAAAAAAAAGGACACAATGTATCTAAGGTGCTTTTAAGGAGTAGATAACAGCCCTCCAGGTCTCTAATTTCTAGTGTGGGGGTGAAGGAAACCCTTTTGGAAAATAGAATGGCCACTCCTTTAGTCTTACACTCTGCAATGGCCACATAAAAGTTTGGATATTTAGAGTGGATAAATGATGGGTTGTAACTTCTAGAAAAATGTATCTCCTGTAAGAGAAGAACATACATTTTTTGGGAGTGATAGTACTGAAAGGCTTTACGCCTCTTCAGAGGTGAATTCAAGCTTTGGGTATTATGGGTGGCAATCATAAGTAGCCATGGTGGGGAGAGTAGGGAGACACTATTGATAAATAGAGAATTCTGCTGAAGAAACCCCCTGCACACTGGTATGTACCCTTTCCAGCAAATTTTGCAATAAAAGTTCGGGACATTTAGTTCACACATATTGCAATACATGTTTAAGCTGGCCAACTGCGTCGAAGTAATCCCTCTATGGCCGGTCCTACTCTGCTCTGCATACGTAAATGCTACTGTGGACAATGCCAATATTGGGGAAAAGACAAAATGGGGGAGAGCTACTAGGTTTAGGTCTGGCTACTGCCCCACAATAAAACAAACAAGATATACGTGTGCTCAAATCCCAACACATGCATTTACCTATCAGGTGCTAAAGGGGTGCAACCACATATTAACACTGGAAATTCTGAAGGAACCCTCTGAACACTGGTATATACCCTTCCCAGCAAACTTTGCAATAAAAATTAGGGATATTTAGTGCACACGTATTGCAATACATGGTAAAATGGAAATGAGCGAGCGCCAATACAAATTAGCTGCTGATACAC
Source organism: Staurois parvus (assembly GCF_062004578.1). Taxonomy (NCBI): domain Eukaryota; kingdom Metazoa; phylum Chordata; class Amphibia; order Anura; family Ranidae; genus Staurois; species Staurois parvus. Next base: position 2,676,241 of record NW_028318084.1, on the reverse strand, counting down.
CAAAGGCAACCAAAAAACCTCACAACATATAATCCAATAAAAGGTGCAGCGCTTAAAACATAAAACATATAAAACTGATCCGATTGTCCAAATACGTGACAAATTAGTAATGCATATATATGTAAAAAAGTGCTGTGCACGTGACAAATAAATATATCTCATAAACCACTAATCAAAGTGCAAAATATTTGAATAGTCCAAATAATGGATCAAACGTGCTTATTGTGATCAAAGGTATCTTCAGGTGGGTGATCTGTGCTTCACAACCGCCCAGGTGATGTGTCAGATGTTAAAAATGCACACTCACCAGAAGAAAGATCATGAAGCGCATGGTATATAAAATACAGCCAGAGGTCCCCTTTAAAAGGTAGTCAGCCTGGTCAGGTTCAAAGGATCTCCTTCCTCCCTGGTACTCTGTCACACAGCTAGCGTCCTCCGGGTATGGGCTTTAGGAAGGTATTGGCTCACAAGGAGCCAAAAAGAATGCCCATAGTGTAGTATTTAAGTAACCAAAAATGTTTATTTAGGGTAGGTATCATAATACATGCAGCATAAAAAGGAGCACTGACCATGTACAAAAGATGGCCGCCGGACCTCCTCGTGGTCTCGGCAGCAGAGTGACGTCACCGCATATGGCTCCTTCTCTACGCGTTTCGTGCACGAGCACGTATTCATGAGGGGTATGCACATGCAATACATGTTTAAGCTGGCCAACTGCTTAAAAGTAATCCCTCTATGGCCAGTCCTACTCTGCTCTGCCTGCGTAAACGCTACTCTGGACACACTTTGTCTTTTCCCCAATATTGGCCTTGTGTCCACCGCTCCGCCTGTCTCATGGCTTACAAAGCTTCCTAAGGCAATAAAAAAGAAATATAGGACTAACATCAGAGACTATAAAAACTGTAACAGCTGCATAGATAAACACTCCAACCTGTGCAACTAGAATGGCATAAATATGATCTAGTGCAAGAAAATAAAATAAACCGTTCAGTTCTCAAAAGATGGCTCAGTTCAGCTTCCGCTAAAACGTAGTAGGTACCAAAGGGAATCTCCTAGTAATGGAGATCAAACAGACAATGGGTGTTTCAGGAGTCGGAAAACAAGCATAATGGCCCCGCAGGTATGATGTCATAAAGGGATCTCCATGAGCAAGGAGGATGAGAGTCCCTGGATTTCTTAGTTTGCAACTTTTGTCAGACAGGAGTTAGCGGGCCTTTTGGAGGCTCTTGCACTCTTGTGGGATGGAGAGCTAGGTGGGGCCTGCAAGAATATGGTCAGGTGAAAGAACATTGATTCGCCGTCCTGAAAAGAAGAAAATTAGTATTGCTTGTTTCAAGCCTGAAAGTGGAGGCGGAATGGAAAGGCCCACCAGTATACAATCGCTTTTGTGACAACACCAACAGGAGAGATTTCAGAGATCTCCTCTTTTGAATAGTAGTAGGAGATATACCAGCAAAGATCTGAATGAGATGTCCCTGGATTGATAAGCAGTCAGCAGAGTGACAGCTTCATAATTTCTTCCTTCACTGAGAAAATATGTGGCTTTACCACTAAGTCTCTGGGGAGGCTGTAAGGCTCTGTGGGCCCTGTCCAGTTCCAGTCTGTGCTCACAGATATCTGGAAAGAGATCCTTGATGAAAGCGCGGACCGTGGATTGCACATCCTTAAAGGATTCTAGGAGGCCTCTGATCCCAAGGCTGTATCGACTAGACCTGTTTTCAAGATCATCAATTTTGGCTAGAGCCCCTTCTAGTTGTTCCTGCAGCTCCTGTATGCATGACCCTTCTAGTTGTTCCTGCAGCTCCTGTATGCATGAGGTATTTTGATTGGCCCAAGAGACCGTTAGGTCCAGTTTCTGTTCAAATGCTTAAATACGACAGCCTAGGTTTTGTTAATCTGCTCTGATATCAGTGGTAATCTGTGCTGCTGTGTGGGAGAGGCTCTGGCCTAAAAGCTCTAAGAACTTATTAAACATGAGAGTTGTGTCCATATAGTGCCCTGCGGGGAATTGTGGTGCTGCCACCAGGGTATTAAGGCTGGATGGCGCCCCTGGTAATGATAAACGGTGATGGGTGCCAAATGTGAGTTCCAGAAGAGATTAAGTGGAGGCTAGAGATGGTACAGAGAAAGGAGGAGTACTCATTTGCAGCCCCTTGGGGATGTGCATGGATTGCAATAGGGAGTTGTCATCAGCTATGGAGTTTTCTCCCGCTGCATCCTCCAGGGCTTGTGATGCGGCCGTTTTCTTGGGAGACCTGGTCTCCAGGCCCCAAGCTAATGGGAAAGGGTTCTCCGCCCATTTCACAGGGCATGAAAGATTGCCATTACTGATGTGCTGTCTAGGGGGGGTAGCACTCAGTATAGTGGCCGTGGCAGGGCAGAACCGGCCAGAGTGGGACAGAGCTCTCGGCCTAAGCACCCATCTTGGGAGTCACCGCGCATGCGTCCCGTTTTAGGTTTTTTAACACTTGATATTTAAAGCGCGGTCACACACAATTGTTTTGAACACTCAACAGAGAGCATAGTGACTGCAGCTGGATAGTTTATTACACCTTTGGCACAGAGTTATTTTATTTATAGTGTCCTTTAAGAATTGGTTCAGGTATTGCCACTGTATTCCTTACAGACAACGCTGTCCCTCTTTATCAAGGTGTTATGAAGGGTTGGGAAGGCTTCTCACCGCTCTGTGTCAGCAGAGGAATCTCCTTGTACTAACTGGCAATGTGTACCCCGGTCATTGTCCTCAGTGTCCAGTTCATCACTCAGGCAGAAGGCTTATCCAGCATTAAGGAAGTACTCCAATGTTCTGGAATGGCCACCACTATCCCTCTTTCATGCAGGTGCAGCGGTCCCCTCATAGCTTCTTTGCAAGATGTCTATGCATTCTTCCTTCAGCTTGGGAAAAGTGCAGCCCCCTCCTCCTCTCCAGCACAGTGCTTCTAGGAGTTGAAGTTCTGTAGTACAGGTCAGGTCTCCTTGGGGACTGCATCTCCCACAGTCCTTCACACTGGTCCTCACAGTCTCTATGTCAAGGTCCTACCTTTCCCCAGAGGTTAGGCTGCTCCATGTGCTGGCATCCATTTTAGGTTTCTGCAAAGCATGGTGGGAGCCTTTTATGCTTTCAGGCCTCTGCGGTCCATCCCCCAGAGGGGTGTGGTTGATCACATTTAAGCCTGTTGTCTGCATGTGCTCTTTTCATTCGTGTCCTGTATGATTGTGTTGCAGCAAGCTCTTGTTCTACTCTCGTGGCTCTCCTGGAAACCGACTCGGCTTTGACTAAGACTATTCTCAGCCTTATCCCTTTATCTGACCTCCTGTTGCTGAACCGGATATCGTATGTACTCTCCAGCGCCTCAGGATATGCACAGCCAAAAGGGAAGCCAAGGGTACCAGGACAGCGACAACCAAAGGAAATGCTTCAGGGGTGCAGCCCTCCTCAGACGGGGAAATCAGCCACTGGATAGAGAGAAAACAGGTGGCGCACACACCTAGTGCATTATCCAAGGTTTATTGTAGGAGTGAAAGAATAATAAAAACATACTCACAGATGAAGCATGTATCTAAAAAGGATAGAAAAATGACAATGGCCACAACGGCAGGCAAGGTGTTCTCACTGTCAGTGCGGTCAAATGTCTGACGCGTTTCGGGGACGAATCCCTTTCCTCAGAGCTGATGACCAACCTCTGATGCTGATGTATGATAAATGGAAAGTAAGAGCCTTGCTGTTGATCTGTTGACCCGGCTCGTGACCTGTGTATTCTTGCCTACCGTCCTGTTTGGTCTGTCCCGCTGGTATCGACCCAGCCTGTCTGACTACGCCATCGTTTCCCATCTGGTTCCCACCAGCTATACGCCATTGGCGGCGGCCATTACTGCAGCTGAGGTTACTCGGGGGACGCGACCTAATCCCTGACTGCGTCAAGTCCATCCCCACCATCAGGGGCCCTGGTGAAAGGCAGCCTGGGGCTTAGACTCCGCGCCCTGAGGGACTCCGGCCTGTGGGTGGTGGTTGTCGTCAGTCGGTGTGTGACCCTACCATTAGGCCTGCCTGTCCATTCCACCGCTCCTGCCCTGACACTCTAGCAGTTCACATCTTCAGTGTATCCCTAGCGGTTGGAAGGCGGCCTACCACTGGCTGCTTTATGCTATGCAATAAGAGTCTCTGCTCTCTGTGCCTGTGTAATAGTCTGCAGCACAGAGTCATTTTCCTGCCAGAGCTGCAGACAGTCTCTATATTTATCAGATTAATACTTTTGTATGTTTTTCTCTTTTACTCAAATCACAGAAATACGTATGTTATCTTAATCATCTCCTTGTTAAATGTCATTTGATTTTTTTTCTGTTTGTAGATGTAAGATACAAGGTCATTGATTCATCCCGCACAGTTGATTCCCCATACCTGCTCAAATTGCCTGGTAAGAGTTTCTTTTAATTTGATGTATTACAGTATCAAATAAGTCGGACTAGTGTGTACTGTATATTAATGAGTCACTTAGTTAACAGACGCCTAATGACTAGTAACTTACATCACTACTATTTAACCCTCCCGTGGGTGCTACCCCCTCCCTCTCCAAAGTAAATGCAAAACTTTGGGCCATTGTGAAACATTTCAAATCTCCACTCCTTCAACTGCTAAAGGATTGAATGTTAACATCAGATACACATGGTCATGCTGTAGCTAGTTATAGATCCTTTGTTTCCCACTATGCATTGCTTTGCCTTCAGAGCTTCGTGATATTCTGGCCAGAACTTTAATAATTAAACTATGTATGCCTTATGCAGGCCATAGATGGGTCGAAAATCGGCCGAAAATTAGTCCGAAAGAATAATCGGCCGATTTTCGGATCGTTAGTGGGTGAATTTGTCGGCCGTTTTTCGTGATTTTGACACATTTTTTTAATCGGCTATGTTGGAAAAAAAACAGCCGATTTTGTCCATCGGCCGATTTTCGCGGCAATGATGGGCAAATCGGCCGATCGTTTTAACGATAAAAAAATCGGCGCATGAGCAGTGATCTGCAAGGGACAGAAGTTATGGGGTGAGCTTTAGGATTTAGTCGGCCGATTTTTTTTTTTTTACTCGGTGGTAACGTCGGCCGAAACGAACGACCGATTTTTCGTTTATCGTTCGAAAAATCGTCCGATGTTCGACCCATCTATGGCCTGCATTAGGCTACTTGCACACAGGGTGGTTAGCTCATGTGCATCCATACCCAGTGTTTTACCACTTGCCCTCCAGAGGATTTACCCCCCTTCATGACCAGGCCATTTTTTGCGTTACGGCGCTGCATTATTTTAACTGACAATTGTGCGGTCATGCATCGCTGCACCCAAATGAAATTTCCATCTTTTTTTTTTCCCCACAAATTGAGCTTTCTTATGGTGGTATTTGAACGCCTGTGCAGTTTTTATATTTTGCGCTATAAAAAAAAAAAAAGACTGACAATTTTGAGAAAAAAATTGGTTTTACTTTTTGCTATTAAACATGTCCAGTAAAAAATATTTAAAAATCTAATTTTCATCACAAATTTAGGCCAAAAATGAATTCTTCTACATGTCTGCTAAAAAAAAAAAAATCCTAATCCGTGTAAATTAATTGGTTTACATGAAAGTTATAGTGTTTACAAATGGAGGTATAGATAATGGGATTTTGTATTTTTACTAGTAATGGCGGCAATCAGCGACTTATAGCGGGACTGCGGCAGGCATTCTGACACTGGGGGGGAACCTGACTTGGTGTCACTGACATCCCCATTGAACACCAATAGTGATCAGTGCTAAAAAAAAAAAGCACTAACACTGTACTAATGGCACTGAGCAGGAAGGGGTTAACATGAGGGGCAAGCAAAGGGTTAACTGTGTGCTGAGTCCGTGTGCTTCACTGCAAGCACAGTGCTTTGCATGGCTGTGCTGTGCACAGCCATCCAAATTAGTGTGTATGAACCGGCAGGGAGAACTATTTTGTTTACAAACAGATTTTCTCCCCCGTCCGGGACCCGGTCATTGACAGCTGCAGCTGCAAATGGCGGCATGGGAAATGCAAAATCACATATACATAAATATATATATATATATATATATATATATATATATATATATATACACATACATACATACATACATGTGATTTTGCTTACCTGTGCCACGATGTAGCAGTATTTCTGCTATAGGGCAGTCGGGAAGCAGTTAAAGTGGTTATGAAGCTTTGTTTTTAATTAAAATAATAAACATGTTATACTTACCTACTTTGTGCAATAATTTTTCACAGAGCAGCCCCAATTTTCCTCTTCTCAGGTTTCCTGGCTTCTTCGCCATAGAAAGCTGCTTCCTAGGGGGGCACTCGCTCTGCTGCCTGCTTCCATAGACAAAGACAGTGTGCACGGTACATCCCCCCTACTGCCTCGTCACAGAGTTTGATTGACAGCAGAGGGAGTTAATGGATCCCGCTGCTATTGATCTGCCCAGTGAGGAGCGACAGAGCAAGGAGAGACGCTGCTCTCATGCACAGAGCTGGATCACAATGGGGCTCAGTTAAGTTTAAAGTGGGGGGCTGGGGGGATCCTAGGCACAGGTTTTTTATCCTTAATGCATAAGGGTAAAAAACCTTATTTTTATTTATTACAGGTACTTATATAGCGCCGTCAATTTACGCAGCGCTTTTACATACTGTATATATATATATTAACATTCGTATCAGTCCCTAACCCTCAAGGGGCGTACAATCTAAGGTACCTTAAATTGTTACTAAACCCAAGACCCTGCATACTAAACCCTGGACCCTGCATACTAAACCCTGGACCCTGCATACTAAACCCTGGACCCTGCATACTAAACCCTGGACCCTGCATACTAAACCCTGGACCCTGCATACTAAACCCAGGACCCTGCATACTAAACCCAAGACCCTGCATTCATTATATCTGGTCTCTCACAGTACACACAACATGGAAATGCAATTATTTTAGTAAATATAAACTGCTAAATACCTTCTCTCATCAGCAGTATATAGAGGTCTTGTGACTTCCAAGTGTCCAGCTGAGCACTGGTTAAAGCTTGTAGGAGGAGTTTGCATTCTCTGACTGTCCTATGAGGCTGCATAACCCCTGACCCTCTGCCTGGACAGTGATGATTGTCCCTGGACAGATCACATGCACCCTCCCAAAGAAATAAAACTCTCTAGCCATACACAATAAACTGACCATGTGTTGAGTGACTCCTAGAGCTCCGTACTATCAGCAGATTTGTAGATGGACAGTAGAAGATAGGGAGGATCAGAGAAGACAGGATCAAACAGCCTTTTTACACAATGTGGAAGAATAACCCGTAGTGAGTATAACAAGCATGCTTTACTGGATATACAGAATGATTTTACTGTTGTGGGTTTAGTAACACTTTAAGGCTTTACAGCCAATTTAATACTCCAGAGAGGCCCAGGCGCAGCATCCAGCCCATCTGTCTGCAGCCTGTCAAAGTCTATGGAGAGCTGAAATACAATGTGGCTGTATGGGGCTGAACAATGTACTGAGTGGGATTTGCAGTTTTGTAATGAATGCAATATACTTCCTATACCCACCTGGGCTGAATATAATAGCATGTTTATTTTTCAGTGCTGAAGCCACAGCTACGGTATTTCAAAAGACCCACCTATTGTACAACACCACGTCTACCTAGCTATCACAAGAAAACAGAGGAAAATGCGGCAGAACAAGCAGCACAGAAGTACAAACCTTTTGATCAAAGAGGAAGAATGAAGAAAATACAACACATTTCCTTACACTGGAATAAAAAATAATCTGGGATGAAAAATATTCAACTAAATTATATAAAAGAAGTTCTTTACAACTTTTCTTCTTATAAATAATGCTAGTTTTCTTTATTGTATAAATAACACTTTTTTTTGTCATTTTAGATGATGTTGTAAGCAGGTTAATAATTTAGCTGCTTTTGGTAAATAATACTTACAGCTAAAGATGAGCGCTCGGAAAAGAGGTTTATAAATATTGAGAAATAAACCACAATTGTGCATTTTCCTTTTTCCGGTTTCTATAGCCTTCAAAAAAAAAAAAAAAAAAAAACATTTTGCCAGGAACCAGTTTACTAACATGATACATTTTACTAATACATGACCAGGAGGCTGAACAAGAAAAAAAAAAAGATTTCACCATCATCAATGCATTTGAGGTGGATGCAGGAATTCTCCCTACTGTGTCATTGTAGTTCGAAAGAACAGGACCAGCCATAGATGGATTGAAATTTGTTTGCTGAACTGGACGAATTTTGTTCCATCTATGGCCAGCTTTGCACAACTAGTTTGATACAACAAAAGTACCAAAATGTTATCACCCCATGTACAGTCCCTCTGCTGTACTGATACTTCCCAAGTACAGGACTAGTGTAATTTTTGTTATTAGATGAAGGGACCTCCTTTCTAAAGATATCAGTACAGAGTTGCAGAACACCCTTTGAAACCTCCATGGCCTGGGTAAGTGTTGGTTTCATGAAGCAGAGGACCTATGAGAAATATCCCTGTGCACTAATGGACAGGTAATGTAGAAATCCGTGCAGTAAAAGCAAATGTTATTTATAAGGACCACTTTTATTTATTACAGGTACTTATATAGTGCCATCAATTCACACAGTGCTTTACATATATTGTACATTCATATCATTCCCTAACCCTCAAAAAGTGTACAATCTAAGGTCCCTAACTCACATTGATACATATTACGGACGATTTAGACAGGACCAGGGGCGGACTGACCATTTGGAAACTTGGGCACTGCCTGAGGGCCCAGGGTCAGTAGGGGGCCCCATTAGATGCCCCTGGTACCTTTTTCATAGGCTTTTTTGAGTTTGGGCAAGGACACAGGGGCCCCATGATCCCCTATTGCCTGGGGGCCCCATGAGTTGTCAGTCCGCCCCTGGACAGGAGCCTAGGGTGTAATGTAACACTTTTTACACAAGTACCTTTTTCATAGGCTTTTTTGAGTTTGGGCAAGGACACAGGAGCCCCATGATCCCCTATTGCCCGGGGACCCCATAAATTGTCAGTCCGCCCCTGGACAGAAGCCAATTAACCTACTAGCATGTCTTTGGAGTGTGGGAGGAAACCAGGAGTACCTGGAGGAAACCTACACTGGCACAGAAAGAACATGCAAACTCCAAAAGGTAGTGCCATGGTTGGGATTCAAACCAACGACCCTAGTGCTACTAGGTTGCAGTGCTAAGCACTGTGCTGCCCAACCACTTTGTGTGATTTCATGCAGAGAATCTGTTGCTAGATTAAAAAAAAAAAAACATTGTATGTGTGTTGGGGGGCACAGCTTCTTTACGGTCAGGTGAAGATGTGCTCTCAAACTGCATTGATCCATAAGTGTGATCTTAGTGATATACCTCTGTCCTACCGCCTTCTTTCTTCAGAATGTAAGAAAAAAATGCAAGAAGAATGGCATCTCAGTGGGCTGAGACCAGGGGCGGACTGACAACCCATGGGGCCCCCGGGCAATAGGGGATCATGGGGCCCGTGTCCTTGCCCAAACTCAAAAAAGCCTATGAAAAAGGTACCAGGGGCATCTCATGGGGCCCCCTACTGCCCTCGGGGAGTGCCCGAGCTTCCAAATGGTCAGTCCGCTCCTGGCTGAGACTGTAGAGTGTAGTGGCCGCATACAAGGCTTTTATTCTGCCTCCTTGACAGCCACTCAGCGGGGAAACTACATAGATTCTGAATCCTCTGGCAACTCCTCCAATCATGGCAGTCTGGGCACACCAGTGTTACATTACACCCTAGGTATATTAAGGGGTTCACCACAGGACTTCACTTCAGGGGCAGCATGGAACTTACAGGAATACATCCGTTCCTTACCATCTAAATATTACTGGAATTGTACACAGCTTAGAATCTTTTTATTAAGCAGAGCTTAGCATTCTTAAAGAGGGTTTGACAGATTAACCCAGATACGAGTCACAGCCCTGAAATGCCAATATTTTTCAAATTGCTCAGACCCTCAAAACACCATCAGGCTCTGATGGCTCCCAATAGCCACAGGACCTTATTTTGATATTACAGGGCAACTCTCCCATAGCAGAACTTCTTTACAAAGCCTTGGGAATCAAAAAAACCTATAAAAGTAATATGGAGCAGGGTGCATTATTGAATCTCAAAGAGGACACTAAGAAAGCCATCCTGGTTAAAGATTGAATTGATTTTGATGAGACACATTTCTTCAATTACCTTTCCAGATATAGCCTGGCTAAACACAGAGCTGTTGGATCCAATATAGAAGAGGATTTTCTTCTCAACTGCAGAGCATTTACTGTATAATCACCAGAAAATCATATTCCAATCTATTAAGGACTTTATCTTGTTTCTGCACCAGCTAGATATTTTGATCTTCCACAGTGATCACAGGTTGACTATTTGTGCATTGGCCAGAAAACCACCCAACGCTAGCCAGTGAAGAGCCCCTGCTCCACACTACTCTCATTTCAGTGGGAACGGCTATTTTGCATTACTTTTGGACCAGGCAACCTGCTCAGGTATAAGAATGAAACTAGCCTGACTATTATTTAGACCTCTCCAAGCACCAGCCTGTTTGGTGTTAGACACATTTGGACATTGACAAGAGTCACTGAGGCAATCTCTGTACAATTTTATAGGCAACGATTAACTTCTGTGACCATTCAAGAAGAGCCTGGGGATTTTTTGGGTCCAAAATGTTGATTGGGAAACAATTCCTCCAGTGACCAAGTTCCCTATACCAACAAGGAGTTGAGGACTCCTCTCTAGCCCTTTAGGCTGACATTGTGTGGCTCCTCCATAGGGTTGTCATCTCAACCCTTTAAAACCTAAAACCCGAACACATTCTATTTACACAGGTTCTGAGGCTATTTTAATGCAGATAAGGCACTAAGTGAGTTTAATTACCAACTTAATCAGCTACAGAACCTGTGTAATTAATATGGGTTTGCTTTTAAAGGGATGAGGTGGCAACCCTATTCCCCCAAGAGATTGTGAGGAGGGATTTCCCAACATTAGAGCTGGACTCCTGAGACAACCTGGACCTTTGTGTCAGGCAAATCAGTTTGTCTAGAGACTGAAAACTGTCAGGGCTCCGGGTATGACCAGAGGTGTGTGGACTGACACAGGGAAACGCAGGCTTCAGATATGGTATAAATAAGACAATTTATTAAGACTAACAATACAAACATAAACGCAGTGCACCAAACCCCAAGCTAACACAAATACATACAACAAGGTGAAACAAACCCAACCCTAAACTGATATATATACACAGGTACATACACATATAGAGCACAACGTAGTCAGGCAGGCCGGGTCGATAACTATCGGGCAGGTAGGTACAGGAGGAGCAGGCGGAGAGTAGTCAGGTCACGAGCCGGGTACAGCAACTAACGGACAGGTAGGTACAGGGGGTCAGGCAGAGAATGGTCGGGGTTACAAGCCAGGGATCAAACAGGAGAAGTCAGCAGAGGTCAGGATCAGGCAGGGTCGGCAACAAGTCGGGCAGAAACAGGAATGAAGGTTACAAGATACAGGGGCCCATGGAAAAACACACACCAAGGCACAGACTGCAGGTCTGGCCATCCCTTAAATACACCACCTGCAATCAGCCCCAGGTGATGGCTAATTGCCGAAGTGAACTTCTGGTTGTTGAGAGCACCCGCTGGCCAGTCCTGGTACTGCAGCCCACAAGGCAGGTGAGTCCCACCACTATTGGCAAGTCCATTCCTGACAGAAACAATCTGTCCCAAGGATGACTGGATGTTGAGTTGTGTAGTTCTTGAGTGGAAATGGGCAAATAGGACTGCTATGAAGGAGGCTATCATCAGCCCCTTGATTCTCATGCAGAAGCAAAGAGTGTGGCAAATGCTGGAGTAAAGAGCTTGAATCTGGGAGTGTTCGAGTTAGAGGTTTCTCTTAGGGAAGAAAAATTCTGGCTTGAGCCATGTCTAGGATATGATCCAGACACTCCAAGCAATGAGTTGGCTCCAAAGCTGATTTCTGAAGTTTCAGGATGTAACCGAACCTTTTCAAAGTGTGGTCTGTCATCATATTGTCAGACAAAACTATATCTAATTTTCCCTCAACAGGAGATTGTTTAAATATCCCACAAGTGCTCTAAATTCTGTCTTCCCCAATTAAAAAAAAAATCCCCCACTGTGGTTTAGGTGAATATAAGGTCTATATTTGTAAAGGGTTGACTGACTATTTTGATGATTATGCACTGCATTTAAGACCCTCCCCATGCCAATCGACAAACATTTGCTACACCTTGGCCAACAAGCTGCCTCTGGTAAGCATTATAAATTTATAAATTACCAATCACACTTTCCACCAAATGCAGGTGAATACTCTGCAGATCCTGGGCAGCAAAAGTGCCTGTATTTGCACATCTTTACACAGGCCTTATGCAGACCATAGATATCTGATTTTCTTGCCGAATTATCGGCCGATTAAAAAAAAAAAAAAAAACGGCCGATATTTGTACCGTTAGTGGGGAAAAATGTCGGCCGTTTTTCTTAATTTTAAGAGATATTGAGCCAAGCTGGAAAATCCTGGGATGATTAGATCGGACGATTTTCGCTGTAATTTATGGTCAAATTGGCCGATTTGACAATAAATTGACTATGAAGAAAAAGTAGTAATAGAAGAAATAGATTTTGCAGAAGAAGAAATAGAATATCAAGAAGAATAGAAGAAAAGAGGAGAAGATGAAATAGATTTTGCAGAAGACGGAGAAGAAAAAAAGTTGCAACATTGTATCTATTTGTATGCATTTCGGATACAGATGTTTCTATTCAAGTACAAATAGATACAATGTTGTTTCTCTTCTTCTGCATAATCTATTTCTTCTGTAAATATAATAGCGGATCTCTATGCAGGGACACCGCTATTATATTAATTGACGGCCGTAGACGGGACTAAAACGCAACGACTTTTTTTTTTTAATTCGTGGCAACGTCGGCCGTCTGACCGATTTACGATTTTTTTTTTTAAAAACTGTCAATTTTCCCTACGTCTATGGCCTGCATTAGTATTATGAATAGATAGTGCCTAATTATATAATATGGGTAATACTAGGGAACACCATCATTCAATAAATATATAGCAAAAGAGGAAATAGTTTAAAAAAAAAAGTAGACTCTCCCGATATGCAAGGAACATCAAGTTCACACAAAAGTACATACTGTAGGGCTGATTTACTAAAACTCAAGCATGCAAAATCTGGTTCAGCTGTACATGGTAGCTAATCAGTTCCCAGGCTTGATTGTCACAACTTAACTGAATATTCTGAACTTAGAAGCTGATTGGCTATCATGCACAGCTGAACCAGATTTTGCACACTCCAGTTTAAGTAATAACCCCGCTGTGTGCACAATTATTAGGCAAGTTGTATTTTTGAGGATTAATTTCATTATTGAGCAACTACAGTGCTCTCTGTCAATCCAAAATGTTAATAAACCTCAAACCTGAATATTTAACCACTTGGCTACCGGCACTTATACCCCCTTCCTCCCCCAGGCCAATTTTCAGCTTTCAGCGCTGTCGCACTTTGAATGACAATTGTGCAGTCATGCAACACTGTACGTATATGAAATTTTTATCTTTTTTTCACACACTTCTGGTGGCATTTAATCACCACTGGGCGTTTTATTTTTTGAGCTATAAACAAAAAAACAAAAGTTAATAAAAAAATCTGGATAAAAAAAGTTTTTTTGTTTCTATTATAAAATTTTGCAAACAGGTAATTTTCCTCCTTCCCCGATATGCGTTGATGAGACTGCACTGATAGGCAGCACTGATGGGCACTGATGATGTGGCACAGATATGTACTGATAGGCGGCACTGCTGGGCAGCAATGACGGGTGGCCCTGCTGGGCACAAGTGGGTGGCACTACTAGGCACTGATGGGTGGCATTGATGGGCACAGGTGGGTGGCACTACTAGGCACTGATGGGTGGCATTGATGGGCACAGGTGGGTGGCACTACTAGGCACTGATGGGCACAGGTGGGTGGCACTGATGATTGCTGCCGATCTGTCCTCTGACAATTGCCAGTAATCAGCAGTACTTTTCTCATGCTGTGACAGCGTGCAGCCGACAACCGCCAACTGCATTTACCGGTGATCTGCTGTGTCATTGGACACTGATTGGCCTTTTACCACATCACGTGATCAGCTGTGTGTGTAGGACACATCAATCATGGAGATCGCCGAGGGTGCGTTCTGGGTCGACATCATATGACGCCCTCCCAGAACTGGACAACCGCGCTGTAGCCGTCATTAGCGCTGTTGGCAAGTGGTTAATAAAGGAAAAGTGAGGTTTTGGGTTTCTTAGCAGAATATCTTCACAATTATTGGGCAACTATTAGTGTGCAGAACAATTATGCAACTAAATAAAAAAAACGAACATTTTCCCATCTCATTTCAACCACTTGCCCGCCTGAGGATTTACCCCCTTTTATGACCAGGCCATTTTTTGCATTATGGCGCTGCGTTATTTTAACTGACAATTGCGCAGTCATGCAACGCTGCACCCAAATTAAATTTCTGTCCTTTTTTTCCCCATGAATTGTGCTTTATTTTGGTGGTATTTGATCTCCTATGCGGTGTTTTTTTTTTTGCGCTGTAAGCAAAAAAAAAAAAAACGACAATTTAGAGAGAAAAACAATATTTTGGAGTTTTTACTATTAAACATGTCTAGTAAAAAAAATGTAAAAATCAAATTGTCAAATTTAGGCCAAAACGTATTCTGCGAAATGTCTTTGCTAAAAAAAAATCCCAATACGTGTAAATTAATTGGTTTACGTGAAAGTTATAGTGTTTACAAATGGCGGTATAGATAATGGGATTTTTTTTTCTACTAGTAATGGCGGCGATCAGCGACTTTTAGCGGGACTGCGGCAGACGTTCTGACACTGGGGGGAGAACTAACTTGCTGTCACTGACATCTCCAGTAACACCAATACAGTGATCAGTGCTAAAAAAAAGCACTGACACTGTACTAATGGCACTGGGCAGGATGGGGTTAATGTGAGGGGCGATCAAAGGGTTAACTGTGTGCTGTGTGTGTTTTACTAGGGGCAGGGGGTATGTTCTTCACTGTAAGCACACTGATCGAGATGGCTGTACTGTGCACAGCCATCCTGAGCAGTGTGCTTGAGCTGACAGGGAGGAAGATTGTTTTGTTCACAATCTTCCTCCCGTCTGAGATGCTTGGTCATTACCGGCTGGGACCCGGTGATTGACATCCGCGGCCGCGAATGGTGGCGCGGTAGAGCTCGCGCCCCCTACCCAGAAATGCAAAATCACGTGTATATATACACGTGATTATGCGCACAGGTGTAGCAATATATCTGCTATAGGGCAGATCTTAAGCGGTTAATCTGTTAAAGTGAGGATAATAAACATAAAATTTACAAATAAACATTTCTGGCATTAAAAAAAAAAAAAAAAAAATCAGTAACCAGTATAACCACCTTTCTTTTCAATAACAGTCAATAGCCTTCCATTCATGGAGTCTGTCAGTTTTGTGATCTGTTGACGATCAACTTTTTGTGCAGCAGCAACCACAGCCTCCCAGACACTGTTCAGAGAGGTGCACTGTTTTCATTCACTATAAATCTCCAGTATAAGAAGGGTCCACAGGGTTTCAATAGGGTTTAGGTCAGGTGAGGAAGGGGGGCCATGTCATTATTCTTTCATTTCTCAGGCCTTTACTGGCTAGACACACAGTGGAGTACTTTGATGCATGCAATGGAGCATTGTCCTGGATAAATATCATGGTCTTCTTAAAAGATGCAGACTTTTTCCTATACCACTGCTTGAAGAAAGTGTCTTCTAAAAACTAGCAATAGGTTTGAGAGTTGATTTTGAGGCCATCTTCAACCCCGAAATAGGTCCAACTAGCTCATCTCTACCATTTGCCTATTGAACACTTCTACCCCCTTCCTGCACAGGCCAGTTATCAGCTTTCAGCGCTGTCACACTTTGAATGAGAATTGCACGGTCATGCAACACTGTACCCATATGAAATCGTTTTTTTTTTTTTCACACAAAAATAGTGCTCTCTCTTGGTGGTATTTAATCATCACTGTTTTTTTTATTTTTTGCACTATAAAAGAAAATCAGCAAACATTTTGAAAAAGAGGATTTTGTTTCTATTATACTGTATTTTGCAGTCATGTAATTTTTCTCCTTCACTGATGTGCGTTGATGAGGCTGCACTGATAGGCAATGATGAGGCGACACTGATGGGTATTGATGATACTACACTGATATGTGGCACTGATGGGTACTAATAGGTGGCACTGACTGGCACAGATGGGCAGCACTGTTAATCAGGGTAATTAGTGTGGTGTCTCCTTTGACAGTTGCCGATTATTGGTAGTACTTTCCTCACGCTGTGACAGTGTAAGGAAAGTACTGCCAATAACCAGCAAGTGTATTTACATGATGGTCGGCTATGATTGGACACAGCTGATCACATTGTAAAAGGCTGCTGTGACTGGCCTTTTACAATGTCATGTGATCAGCTGTATGCAAAGGACACAGTGATCACAGACAGTGCCGGGAGGATATCATATGACGCTCTCCCAAAACTGGACAACCGTGCTGTAGCCATCATTCGGCGGTAGGGAAGTGGTTAATAATACCAGCCCATGCCAGTACCCCAACTCCACCTTGCTGGTGACTGAGTCGAGTGGAGCTCTGTGCCAGTTACTGTTCCAGCCACAGGCCCATCCATCTGATCCAAGAGTCAATCTCATCCCTCTGTTCATAAAACCTTTGAAAAATTTGTCTTCAGATATTTCTTGGCCCAGACTTCGTTTTTCAACTTATGCATTTTGTTCAGTGGTTGGGTTTCAGCCTTCCTTACCTTGGCCATGTCCCTGAGCACTGAACACCTTGTACTTCTGGGCACTCCAGGTCGGTTGCAGTTCTGGAATATGACAGCAATGGATGCTAATGGGTTCACGTTTGATTCTTCTTAACTCTTTGGCAGTAAATTTACATCTTTTTCTTAACATGTTTCTTGTGAACCTGTTGACTATTAGCAGCAAAACATCTGATGGTTCTGTGATCACATCCCAATATCTCAGCAATTTCAAGAGTGCTGCATCCCTCCAAACTGACTGAACTTTTCAGTCAGTTAAATCTCTTTTTTGGTCCATTTTGCCTCAGGAAAAGAAGCTGCCTAATATTTCTGCACACCTTGATATAGGGTGTTGATCTGATCTCCTTAGGCCACACCCTCTCTCATTACACAAATCCACATCACCTAATATGCATTCACGTTTATACAGCTTGGACTTGGACAATATACCTGATAATTGTGTATAAAATTTAATATTTTATTACAATCATTTTAAAAGTTATAAATAAATCATCAGTTTTACATTTAAACCAAAAGAGCTCCTATTTAACTGCATTAATATCCCAAATGCTGTATTGTAACATCCAACATCAGAACATAACTCCCATCTGGGAGTTAGTTGTGGGAATCTTCTACATGTTTCGCCACATAATCTCTTCTTCAGGAGGAATGAGCCTTTGATTATCTAGAACAGGATACAAATAGATATTAACCACAAAAACAACAAACAATATAAAAATACAATGGGTAATGTGCCATAAAAGAGCGTCAGTACTAGGTGGTACCATCCAGGGGCGGACTGACAAATCATGGGGCCCCTGTGTCCTTGCCCAAACTCAAAAAAGCCTATAGAAAAAAAAAAAAAAGGTACCAGGGGCATCTCATGGGGCCCCCTACTGACCCCGGGCCCTCTGGCAGTGTCCGAGTTTCCAAATGGCCAGTCCTCCCCTGGTACCATCTTACCCAAAAGATGAGCATGCAGCCCAGGTGTCACCCAGCATGAAAGAGCACCCAGGAACCATCCCCAGGGAAGACATGGGAGGTACAACACAGGGCAATTAGCCTACAGCACAGAGCTATAAGAAGAACAGGAAGAATATAAATAACCAATGGGACTCATAGATTGACTAAAACAGGCCCAAGGCTATACAAACCCCCACATAGGTACTAAAGTATGTATAGAGTACCAACCTTGAGTGAAAACAAAATAGAAAAGAGGACTCTGTCAGAGGGGAATGATTTGAGAGGCACTAGATAATCTCTGTGAAGCATAAGCAAAGATGTACTGTATGCTCCTGATGTTATAAGGCTTTTCTGAAAGTTCCACAAGAAGGGGGGGGTGACATCACCGGATGAGCTGTACTAACTGAGCATGCGCAGGAACCCACGCACGTGCAGGGCCCAAAGCATAGTCCATACCTGGAATAGATCCATGGCAAGGCAACAATAGGCTGAGGGGAGGCGGAAACCAGGGCGAGAGCAGGCCCCACATCACCGCCCCCCACACAGGGAGAGCACATGTCCACTCAAGGGAGTAGAGTAGGCACCCCAAGGGTCCCAAACAGTCCATCTCACCAGCACTGAGTTTTAACTGCCTCCCGCCCGCCATATAGTAATATGACGGACGCAAGGTGGTTCTCTCGTTCTCGGAGGACGTCATATGACGTCCTCCCATTCTAACCGTGCATGCGCGGCTCCTGGACCGTGCAGCAAGGCGGTGCACTGTGTCGCTCAGACACAGCGGATCACCAATCCACGGAAAGAGCTGAAGATGTCGGCTCGTCATGTGATCAGCTGTGTCCAATCACTTGTAAACAGCGAAATGCCGGTTGTTGGCATTTCTCTCCCCACGAGCTGTCACGCTGACAGCTTGTGAGGAGAGGTGAGCCGGTAAATCGGCATTCCTCGGAGGGGACATGTACACAGATCATCAGGGCACTGATGATCTGTGTAGCCCCATCAGCGCCACCTGTCAGTGTCCATCCATGCCACATATCAGTGCCCATCTGTGCTGCCTTTCAGTGTCACCCAGCAGTGTGCATCAGTGCCACCTATCAGTGCTGCCTCAGTGCCATGAGTTCTGCCTTTCAGTGCCCATCAGTGATACCTATCAGTGCCACGAAAAAAAAACAAATAGAAAAACCAATGCTAAAAGCAGTGATGAGAAATATTTATATAGTTGATTGGGAGCCAAAAAATAAATTGTAATAATAAGATGTATAGCATGAAAAACAACATTGGCAGAATAGTGACAGGAATAAGTTACACACAGGCAAAAAGATCTCATATAGCCAAACACTGAACATTAATGCTGAAGGTTTGGTAAAATAGAGACTTTTTACAGTCATTCTGAATTCAATGAATATAGAGCATCCCAAGCAACCCATAATTCCAACCTGATATACACATTATAAAAGGGCTTATATGAAATGACCTCAGTGAGGTGATGAGGTTGTGTTGAGGCGTTCTATCTAAAAGGCTTTGTGTTGGAGTGTTGGCTCACTGGAGTCAAGATTTTTTCTTCTTATAACTGTGCTGTGCAGGGCTCCTTGCCCTCTGTTATGCCTCCCATGTCCACCCTGGGGCTCTTTCATGCTGGGTCCCCACCTGGGCTGCATGCTCACCTTTCGGGTAAGATGGTGCCACCTAGTACTGACGCTCTCTTATGTCACATTACCTACTGTAGAATTCCCCCTTAGGCCACTGGATTTGAATGGGTCCCCCTATGCTCTGCAAGGCCAAGCAACACGCATTTCCCACATTTTGCACACTGGAGTCAGTAAACAGTCCTGGAGCTTGGTTTAGTGATTTTATTAAGGGGTTAAACTTTTATAGGGTCTAGGGGTATATGGAATACCTGGGGAACTGAAGAACTTGGACAACTCTTTAGCAACTATGTACAAAGATACGGATTAGCAACAGTATCTCTTCAAGGCGCACTAAACCCCTTCGGTGTCATGTGATGGAACGCCTGTCACCCTGATTGAGTGACTCTGTCATAGAACTGCTTCCTTGCCACTGGGACATAGGACCAAGGTAATATAGATGGGCACTGCACCCAAGACTAGGCAACACTAGCTTAGATGCCAAACGTGAGCTACTTTATTGAAGAGAAATACAGTTTTTATACACTTCAGAAATGGGGGCTGTCCCCACAATAAAACAAATATTACACTTTGAGAAACATCCCACACTGATTAGATAACGAGGTGAAGCTGACATCAGTCTAATCCTATTATGTAGGCACCTCCAGAAGGACCAGCCAACAGACAAACAATAGGTGACTCAATTAACAATGGGAATACACACCTAGGAGGTGCACAATGGGAGAAGATAGTAAACAAATAACACCTTAGTAAACAGATTAGAGCAAGAGTTGTGAGCATGAGGTTGTTTTGAGCTGATTATATCAACATCTTCTTAGAGTCTCTCACTCTAGGAAGGGGGGGGGTTGAAACAGTCAACGCTAGCTTGGGTACAGAGACCGCAAATCTGTATCCTGGTCCTCAAATTTTCAGAGTCTGTGTGTTTTGGGGAGACATGGACTTGAATCTGAAGTAAACTGCTCCAAAAGGTCCCCCGAGGCACACATCAAAGAATAGAGCCCCCCTGAGATGCCAGAGCCATGGTCAGTAGGTGTTAGGGACCAACCGGTGGTAGCCTCTAGCGTTTCACAGACCAGGATTCCCGAGGGCGCGGAATCTAAGTTCCGACCTGCTTGTTCACCAGAGCCCCTGATGGTGGGGATGGACTTGGAGCAAGCCGAGACCAGACCGCGACCCCTGGGTGCAGCCAGCCGTGGTACGCAGCAGGTGAGAGTCTGATGTGAGGAGGTAGAGTAAGCGAGGTCAGACCAGCCGGGTCGGTAACAGCGGAGCAGGTCGGTACAAACGGCAGGCAGAAGAATAAACGGGTCACGGTCCGGGTTAGGCAACAGGGGATCAAAGGTGCAGGAGAATGGTTAGGCAAGCCAGGGGTCAGAGCAGGAGAAGTCAGCAGATCAGGATCAGGCAGGGTCAGCAGCAAAGTAACTCACAGAACACAGGAAAGACCATACGGCAACTAAGCACTGTCAGATTCCATTTAAATAGGGTGCCCTGCGCTCCTATTGGTGCCAGGCGCGTGTCCGCGATCGCGAGTGCCGCTGCGGATGCCCAGGTCCTAGCACCCCCACACCAGTGCGCCTTGGCACATCGCGCATGCGCAGACCCGCTAGCTGCGATCCAGCTCGAGATCCCTGACAGTAGGCAAGAGGTCTGGCCCAGTCGGGTCTGTCACATCCTTTGGTGTACCTCCTCTTCATGCACTGAGGGTATTCCCTGAGCAAGGGGGCCCAGAAGCTGTCAATTGAACAGTCCCAGGTGAGAAGCTATTTGGATCTTGCACCTGACCGCCCTCTCCCCTTATCTGACCAAGGGGTGTGTTAGGAAGGGAATCCCCATGTGCACAGGCACCTGAATGTAATGAACTCTGCCTGAGGCCCGACTGCTAATACGTGTGCCTGTGCATGAACTGGTGCGGGAGTGCATGCGCAAATTTGCATTGGCACCATAGGGACTATTTAAACTGCACTACTTCAACCTGTCAGTGCCGTTTGGTCTATTGCCTGCTCTGTGATTGACCCGGTCTGCCCCTGATTGTCACCGTTACCTACCCTCGGCCTGTCTTTGGATTACATCTCTTCCTGCTCCTTCTGTCTTATATCATCTACTGCTCCCGACCCTGGCTTGACTCCTAACTACGTCCCTGACTTCCGCTTGTACCTCATCTTCTCACTAGTTACTGATCTGGACCATTTGACCCTGCCTTGTGTCTGTTCTTCAGCTGCCTCTGCCATCCTGTGTCAGCATCAGTTCCAGCTCATTTGCCAGCCTATCTGGTCCTGGGGTTCTGCTCTTCCGATGACTCCTCGGCATCAACCAGTGAGAGACTATCAGGCACTTGTGCAACCCACTGCTCTGGCATTCCCTGTCACCTTACCAGGGGCTTCTGAATCAAAGCTGTACGAGAGGCCTTTACCCGCACTTCAGGCTTCTCCATCAGGTACATTACAGCACCAAAAACAGCCATGTTAGAGCCTGAGAGGGGACCCTCACCTTTGGACAAGACCTGCCAGCATATCGCTGCACTCACTCAAGCAGTTAAGAGCCTGCAAACTTCCTTCAGGCCCTGCCGACACCTGACATCTGCAGTAGCTATTCATCGGCTTTACCAACTTCTACTGTTAGTTCATTTAGGGATTCTCTGCAATTATCTCACCCTGTCAAGGTCCTACCTTTCCTCAGAGCTTGTGCTCCTCTATGTGCTGGCATCCATCCTGGGTTTCTGCAAAGCATGGTGGGAGCCTTTATGCTTTCAGGCCTCTGCAGCTCCTCCTCCAGGAGGGTGTGGCTGATCACATTTAAGCCTGCTGTCTGCAGCTGCTCTTTGCATTTGTGTCCTGTATGTTGTATTGCCGCAAGCTCTTGTTCAGCTCTCGTTGCTCCACTGGAAACCGACCCGGCTTTGACAAGACATTTCTCTGCCTTATCCCATTACCTGACCTACCGTTGCTGAAACTGGCTCGTGACCTGAGCATTCTTGCCTACCGTCTTGTACTGTCTATTCTGCTGTTATCGACCCGGCCTGTCCGACCACGCTATACGTCTTCCCATCTGGAGGCAGCTGTTACCACAGCTGGGGTTACTCGGGGGGGTCGCGACCTGGTCTCAGGCTGCGTCAAGTCCATCCCCACCATCAGGGGCCCTGGTGAAAGGCAGTCTGGGGCTTAGACTCCGCGCCCTGAGGGACTCCGGTCTGTGGGTGGTGGCTGTTGCCAGTCGGTGCGTGACCTTACCATAAGGCCTGCCTGTCCATTCCCCCGCTCCTGCCCTGACACACCCATCACATAGTTAACCAAGCAAAACATAAGTTTCTGCTGGTCTCAGGTAGACTACCTTTGAAAAATTAAAGAGACTGTTCACATCTGCCCCTATTTTGAGCCACCCTGACTTGTCTCTCTTATATCCTTGAAGTGGATGCTTTTGAAAACGTGGTAGGAGTAGTCCTATTGCAGCATCAGGGACTAAAGACTCTGTTGCACCCCATCGCATTCTTCTCATGAAAACTCTCTTCAGCCGAGAAAAACTATGATGTAGGTGACCGAGAGTTATTAGCAATCAAGTCCGCACTGGAAGAATGGAGATACCTACTGGAAGGAGCAGACCATCCCATCCTGATCTATACTGAGGATTGCCTTTGTCACCATGTCCAGCCTCCTGCAAGGGGATTGGCCAAGGTCCCTCAAACATACAGATCTGGGCCGCCTCCTCCCCTCCCCTGCTTCAGAAAGCTCTCAGGTTTTGGGAGAACTCCAGAAGCCCTGGCCTGTTAGAGCCTCCCAGCCTGTACTGAGGTGACCTCACTCCCATGCTGACTCATCCCTAGGCTGATACTCAGCTTCTATCTCAAAATTACAAAAAACAAACATCCGATCTAGCTAACCTGGAGGGCGTTACACTATTGTATTTTTTTATATGGTTTGTTGGTTTGCGTTTTTTGTGGTTAATATTTCTTTGAAGAAGGAACTATGTCGTAAACATGTAGAGGATACACTGCATCTGCTTTCAAACAACTACTCCCACATGGAAGTTATATTTTGATGTCGGATGTTACAATACAGAATTTGGGAAATTAATACCATTAATTAGGAGCCCTTTCTGTGTTAATATTATACTGATGATTTTATTTATACCTTTTAAAATGATGATAATAAAACAGTAAGTTTTTATGTATACTTTTGTGTGAACTTGATGTCCCTTGGATACGAAGTACCCTTTTTTCATTCCCCTTCTTTTTTTACTAGATCAATAGGGAATCATGTATAAAGTGTGTAGGGGAAATAACTTGACAAGAAAGGAAAACAAAAATGTAAAAGGATATGCTGTGAATTCTAGAAATCCAGGTAAGGCAAAAGGGCAATATCTGGGAAGATACCTAGCATGTTCAGCAGAAACAAATTTGACAAGTGTTTCATTTATTGGTTTAAAAAAAAAACAAGAAGGGACAACATTAACAAAATACAAAAGTCTATAACAATTTAAAAACTGTACAATAACTGGCAACCATCACACACTATAACCAGCCTTAGCAGCAAGGTGCACATGGAAAGGCAATGCACATAAACAAAGGATTTCCCAGCACACTTACCAGCCAGCCTGCAAAACAACCCAAGTGGCCCTGTCTAAAAAATGGCTCAAATATGCATAATCTTTTGAATATGGAGGCAGTGTTTTAAAAAGGTATTATCATATTAGAACAAAAGAATTTAAAAATGTCTCTTCAGAGTTCCGTAGACATGTATACTGCTTAAACAAATACAGAAGCAAAAACTATGTCAGAGTACTACTTAATTACATTACCTTCGTTGGTTTTGAATCCCAACCACGGCACCACCTGCCTGGGGTTTGCATGTTCTCCCTGTGCCTGCATGCATTTCCTCCGGTTTCCTCCCACACTCCAAAGACATGCTGGTAGGTGAATTGGATCCTGTCTTAATTGGCCCTCGTATGTGTATGTATGGATGTGAGTTAGGGACCTTAGATTGTACACCCCTTGAGGGTTAGGGACTGATGTGAATGTACAATATATATATATGTAAAGCGCTGCGTATATTGACGGCGCTATAAGTACCTGTAATAATACATTGGAAACGAAAAGATCTTTACTGGTACAAAACATGGGAATTCAACAACTGACAAGCCTTACCTGCCTACTAAAAAATCTTTACTTATTGATATCTGTAAAAATTATACAGGACATGATGCAAACATAATATATAAAATAAGACTGACCCAAAAGGGAAGTGATGAAAACCAAGACTGCATGCCTGTGGATCTTCCACAAAATGTAAAACAAGTGCAGAATAACCTACAGGTGAAACTCAAAAAATTAGAATATCGTGCAAAAGTTAATTTATTTCAGTAATACAACTTAAAAGGTGAAACTAATATATGAGATAGACTCATTACATGCAAAGCAAGATAGTTCAAGCCGGGATTTGTCATCATTGTGATGATTATGGCTTACAGCTCATGAAAACCCCAAAATCCACAATCTCAGAAAATTAGAATATTGTGAAAAGGTGCAATATTCTCGGCTCAAAGTGTCCCACTATAATCAGCTAATTAAGTCATAACACCTGCAAAGGGTTCCTGAGCCTTTAAATGGTCTCTCAGTCTGGTTCAGTAGGAATCACAATCATGGGAAAGACTGCTGACCTGACAGTTATCCAGAAAACCATCACCGACACCCTCCATAAGGAGGGAAAGCCTCAAAAGGTAATTGCAAAAGAAGTTGGATGTTCCCAAAGTGCTGTATCAAAGCACATTAATAGAAAGTTATGTGGAAGGGAAAAGTGTGGAAGAAAAAGATGCACAAGCAGCAGGGATGACCGCAGCCTGGAGAGGATTGTCAGGAAAAGGACATTCAAAAGTGTTGGGGACTTTCACAAGGAGTGGACTGAGGCTGGAGTCAGTGCATCAAGAGCTACCACACACAGACAGATCCTGGACATGGGCTTCAAATGTCGTATTCCTCTTGTCAAGCCGCTCCTGAACAAACAAAGTCATACCTGGGCTAAAGAAAAAAAGACCTGGTCTGTTGCTCAGTGGTCCAAAGTCCTCTTTTCTGATGAGAGCAACTTTTGCATCTCATTTGGAAACCAAGGACCCCGAGTATGGAGGAAGAATGGAGAGGCACACACTGCAAGATGCTTGAAGTCCAGTGTGAAGTTTCCACAGTCTGTGTTGATTTGGGGAGCCATGTCATCTGCTGGTGTTGGCCCACTGTGCTTCATTAAGTCCAGGGTCAACGCGGCCGTCTACCAGGAGATTTTGGAGCACTTCATGCTTCCTTCCACAGACGAGCTTTATGGGGATGCTGACTTCATTTTCCAGCAGAACTTGGCACCTGTCCACACTGCCAAAAGCACCAAAACCTGGTTCAATGACTGTGGGATTACTGTGCTTGATTGGCCAGCAAACTTGGCTGACCTGAACCACATAGAGAATCTATGGGGCATTGCCAAGAGAAAGATGAGAGACATGAGACCGAACAATGCAGAAGAGCTGAAGGCCGCTATTGACGCATCCTGGTCTTCCATAACACCTCAGCAGTGCCACAGGCTGATAGCTTCCATGCCACGCCGCATTGAGACAGAATTGGTGCAAAAGGGGCCCAAACCAAGTACTGAGTACATATGCAGCTTATACTTTTCAGAGGTCCGATATTGTTCTATGTACAATCCGTGTTTTATTGATTGCATGGAATATTCTCAATTTTCTGAGATTGTGGATTTGGGGTTTTCATGAGCTGTAAGCCATAATCATCACAATGATCACAAATCACGGCTTGAACTATCTTTCTTTGCATGTAATGAGTCTATCTCATATATTAGTTTCACCTTTTAAGTTGCTGCACTGAAATAAATGAACTTTTGCACAATATTCTAATTTTTAGTTTCACCTGTATACTCAAAAAGGAAAGAGCAGTGCATATGAAGGGATGAGATATTCAGTTTGCATGAGCTTGCTTTTCAACTTGAAGGCTTCATTTGGAACATTACTACTCTTCCAGACAAGTTGGTGTTTCTTGGACTACCAGACATTATAGCTTTGTCTTCTTCTGTACTGGAAATGTCAATAAAACAACCATCCACAGCTGGTAAATTATGACACTACATTTCAGCAGGGTGACTGTGCTGCTTCCAAGCAGGGAGGAAAATCTGAAGATGGAAACCTCTATCTGAAGCACTAAGTGCAGTTTTTTCCCGATGAACGCAGTACTGAACATTGGCCACAAGATGGCTCCTATTTGATGTTTAAGTATTTTGTTTGAAGAGCAGTTCTTAACTAGTCTTTAAGAATCTCTCATGCTCCTCCCAGGGCAGAGGAGCAAAGTATGCTGGGAGTTCAGTCTCCATATTAAGAACTCATGAGCACATGAAGGAACTTACCCTGGCATATCTTCCTGGAGAACACCTATTCTCCCTCTCTAAGATAGCATCACTAGTATGAGAGACTTTATAGTAGCTGTTATCTGGTTGTTTCTCAATTATGTTTTGTTTTCATACATTAATTGTGTGTATTATTGTCTGTTTACCCATAGTTTCACCTCAACCCTGTTTTTTTACAATAAAGCATCAAGATTTAAATAGTCTGGCTTAATGGAGAGCAGGAAGGTTTAGCTGTCTGTCGAGCTGCATACATGCCACAGGTCAACACGTGTAGTAAAACAGTGGCTTTCCAGTGAGTGGAATACAGGATACAGACTACACAGAGGCCTGCTAATCTGTCAGCACAACCACCTGCATACGAAAATGCAGCAGTCTCTACACAGTCAGACACCTCCACAATCAACATGTCACAGAGTCCGGCATCTTCATACAAGTTAAGGTCCCAAGTTCTTGGTTCTTCTAGATCCTCATCAACGAGCAATGCACTCGCTATCGCATGTGCGAAAGCCAAGGTCGCAAAAGCTAGAGCAGCCCTTGCTGAACAAGAAATGCAGATTAAAAAGGAGAAAGCCCGGTTAGGAGCAGAGGAAAACACGGCAGCAAGCCCCGTTAGGAGCTGGGAAAACACGGCAGCAAGCCCCGTTAGGAGCAGGGAAAACACGGCAGCAAGCCCCGTTAGGAGCAGGGAAAACACGGCAGCAAGCCCCGTTAGGAGCAGGGAAAACACGGCAGCAAGCCCCGTTAGGAGCAGGGAAAACACGGCAGCAAGCCCCGTTAGGAGCAGGGAAAACACGGCAGCAAGCCCCGTTAGGAGCAGGGAAAACACGGCAGCAAGCCCCGTTAGGAGCAGGGAAAACACGGCAGCAAGCCCCGTTAGGAGCAGGGAAAACACGGCAGCAAGCCCCGTTAGGAGCAGGGAAAACACGGCAGCAAGCCCCGTTAGGAGCAGGGAAAACACGGCAGCAAGCCCCGTTAGGAGCAGGGAAAACACGGCAGCAAGCCCCGTTAGGAGCAGGGAAAACACGGCAGCAAGCCCCGTTAGGAGCAGGGAAAACACGGCAGCAAGCCCCGTTAGGAGCTGGGAAAACACGGCAGCAAGCCCCGTTAGGAGCTGGGAAAACACGGCAGCAAGCCCCGTTAGGAGCAGGGAAAACACGGCAGCAAGCCCCGTTAGGAGCAGGGAAAACACGGCAGCAAGCCCCGTTAGAACCTGAGAAAACACGGCAGCAAGCCCCGTTAGAAGCTGACCTAGAGAGACTTGCTATAGAGAAGGAAGCACCAGCCGCCACCACAGCTGAAGCAGAAGCCTTAGAGTTAGCTTTGTAGCGATAGCAAACGCAGCAATGTACTTAGCACAGAAGCTGAACCTCAATATTCTCTACAACGCACTTCAGAGTACGTCTATCAACACTCCAAAGCAAGCAGCAACAATGACAACATCCAGGAGACAAACCAGAGATGCTAAACAGCAACACCACAAGTCGACAACAAGCCTCAAGTCTGCAAACAAGAGAACTTCAAGCAAAATTACACCTCTTCTGACAGACTCCTGGCACACAATGTACAAAAATCTACATACTATCCTCCAGGTTCAGCCTTCACATCAGAACAGTATACCAGAAGCTGGCCAAAACAAGAGCATGCTAAAAAATATGATCATACACCACCTTTCTACCATAACAATACACAGATGGCTACTCAAGCCACAATGGACCGTCAAGTTCTTTGCACAACGCAAATTAGTCAAAGGACTTGAAACATTTAAAAATCGCCCTGAAAGCTACAGAGCCTGGTGATCTTCATTTCTGAACACTATCGCAGGCTTAGGCCTGTCCTGCAGTGAGGAAACCAATCTCTTGATCAGATGGCTTGGAAATGAGTCCAAAAAGCACGCAAGATGAATCAGGACAATAAATATAAATTACCCAGAAAATGGCCTTAAAATTATCTGGGATAGACTTGATGAGTGTTATGGCACAACTGAAGCAATAGAAAGTGCACTATTTAAAAGACTTGATAATTTCTTCTAAATACCTAGCAAAGCCTATCAGAAACTTAGGGAACTAAGTGACTTCCTGATGGAATGTCAGGTAGCTAAATCTGAAGGAGACTTACCAGGACTTGCATTCCTTGACTCAGCCAAAAGGTGTCAACCTCATTGTACAAAAACTACCCTATAACTTACAAGAGCAATGGATTACACTGGGCTCCAACTATAAAACGCAGTACAATGTTCCATTTCCACCAGTCTCTGTTTTTGTGGACTTTGTACGCCAGCAAACTAAAATAAGAAACTATCCTTGAAGCAACAAGATCAATCAAATATTAAAATAAGTAAATTAAAATATATATAGTTCATAAGTGACTGTTAGGGCAAAAAAGGAATCCTGCGATCCTCTAAGATCTTTTCCTGTCCGATTGGTTTGTAAAGCCATCAGATCGGGGACTAGAACATATTCTGGGATGAAAATCGGTGTCCGGCGAAACAACTGCGCATGCTGTAGTTAAGGCCACTATACCGACAGTCCCTGACCACTTCAGTTCCCGCCCAAAGCCAGCAGGCAGAGAACAGACACCTATAAAAGGACCCCTCTTCTTACTGTATAGCACCAGGCCAGGGGGAGGATGCCCGGTTCTCCTGTATAAGGGAAGGATAATCTGTTGTCTCTGAATATCTCATCCAGTCTCCCTAATAACCCCAAAAAAAGGACTTTACGTGCCCGGTTCTCCTGTATAAGGGAAGGATAATCTGTTGTCTCTGAATATCTCATCCTATCTCCCCAATAACCCCAAGAAAAGGACTTTACGTGCCCGGTTCTCCTGTATATGGGAAGGATAATCTGTTGTCTCTGAATATCTCATCCCATCTCCATAATAACCCCAAGAAAAGGACTTTACGTGCCCAGTTCTCCTGTATATGGGAAGGATAATCTGTTGTCTCTGAATATCTCATCCCGTCTCCCTAATAACCCCAAGAAAAGGACATTACGTGCCCGGTTCTCCTGTATATGGGAAGGATAATCTGTTGTCTCTGAATATTTCATCCCGTCTCCCTAATAACCCCAAGAAAAGGACATTACGTGCCCGGTTCTCCTGTATATGGGAAGGATAATCTGTTGTCTCTGAATATCTCATCCCGTCTCCCTAATAACCCCAAGAAAAGGACTCTACGTGCCCGGTTCTCCTGTATATGGGAAGGATAATCTGTTGTCTCTGAATATTTCATCCCGTCTCCCTAATAACCCCAAGAAAAGGACATTACGTGCCCGGTTCTCCTGTATATGGGAAGGATAATCTGTTGTCTCTGAATATCTCATCCAGTCTCCCTAATAACCCCAAGAAAAGGACGTTACGTGCCCGGTTCTCCTGTATAAGGGAAGGGTAATCTGTTTCTGAATATCTCATCCCGTCTCCCTAACAACCCCAAGAAAAGGACTTTACATGCCCGGTTCTCCTGTATAAGGGAAGGATAATCTGTTGTCTCTGAATATCTCATCCTATCTCCCCAATAACCCCAAGAAAAGGACTTTACGTGCCCGGTTCTCCTGTATATGGGAAGGATAATCTGTTGTCTCTGAATATCTCATCCCATCTCCATAATAACCCCAAGAAAAGGACTTTACGTGCCCAGTTCTCCTGTATATGGGAAGGATAATCTGTTGTCTCTGAATATCTCATCCCGTCTCCCTAATAACCCCAAGAAAAGGACATTACGTGCCCGGTTCTCCTGTATATGGGAAGGATAATCTGTTGTCTCTGAATATTTCATCCCGTCTCCCTAATAACCCCAAGAAAAGGACATTACGTGCCCGGTTCTCCTGTATATGGGAAGGATAATCTGTTGTCTCTGAATATCTCATCCCGTCTCCCTAATAACCCCAAGAAAAGGACATTACGTGCCCGGTTCTCCTGTATATGGGAAGGATAATCTGTTGTCTCTGAATATCTCATCCCGTCTCCCTAATAACCCCAAGAAAAGGACTCTACGTGCCCGGTTCTCCTGTATATGGGAAGGATAATCTGTTGTCTCTGAATATCTCATCCCGTCTCCCTAATAACCCCAAGAAAAGGACTCTACGTGCCCGGTTCTCCTGTATAAGGGAAGGGTAATCTGTTTCTGAATATCTCATCCCGTCTCCCTAACAACCCCAAGAAAAGGACTTTACATGCCCAGTTTTCCTGAATAAGGGAAGGATAATCTGTTGTGTCTGAATATCTCATCCAGTCTCCAGAGAGGGAGCCTCTATACACCTGGCGAGCTGACCCATCCATCCCTTAAAGGGATCTCTGGCACCTTTTCGGTTTACTTCAGAAGCCCTAGGATCCACACCTGTCAAGTGAGGTATTTAACCCTATTCCTGCCCAGATATAGATGACCTTGATGACATCAGGATTTTATAAATCAATGCGCATTATATTATGCGTTCCGGTGAGTGCGTATTTCTCCCACACCCGATTGCACAAGCACTGAATCTTAGAGGATCACAGGATTCCTTTTTTGCACTAACAGTCACTTATGAACTATTTATATTTTAATTTACTTATTTTAATATTTGATTGATCTTGTTGCTTTTATGTACCTAGTTTTAGCGCTGCACTTTATTTTATCTTGTCTGTTTGAGGTTTATTGGTTACCTTTAGTGCTCAGCAGCTTTTTGAACTTTTAACTGCGCTCACAACCATCTTCTGTTATAAGAAACGATCCTAGTTTTGACTTCACGTTGTCATGTGCTGCTCCCACAGGACTTAACCCTTGAAAACCTCCAGTAGATTTACATAGTCTGGCTTATTGGAAAGCAGGAAGGTTTAGCTGTCTGTCGAGCTGTATACACGCCACAGGGCAACACGTGTAGTGGGGACAGAACAGTGACTACTATCTCAGTTTTAGTTCAAAGGAATACAATACTGGAAAATTACCCAATTTACCCTGTGGCCTTTGTTACAAAAACAGAAATTTAGGACCCATCATGAGAGATTTCTGCACGGAGTTGAGATTAGGCATGAATTCAGACAAATATGAAAAAAAATTCCAAGTATTGTTGACAGAGAAAAGGGCATTACAAATGCTTTGAAAAATAATTTCTTGCATCTTAGTATTATTCTTTGCCATGGGCACATGCTGAGAGATGTAGAATATAGGGTAAAAAAACAAAAAGGGTGGATGAGATGATGTAAACGTTTTAAGAGGCCATGTCGAACAACTGATTGATTCGCAAACTACTACTGAATTCAATAATAGAGTTTAAAAAAACCTGGGCTGAAAGTTTCAAATAAATGTTTTAACATACACTTGAAAAATTATATCCAGTATCATTTAGTGTCATACAGGGGCGGACTGACAACTCATGGGGCCCCCGGGCAATAAGGGATCATGGGGCCTTGCCCAAACTCAAAAAAACCTATGAAAAGGGTATTAGGGGCATCTCATGGGGCCCCCTACTGACCCCAGGCCCTCGAGCAGTGCCCGAATTTCCAAATGGTCAGTCCGCCTGTCAGGAATGGACTCAGCACTGGTGGTGGGACTCACCTGCCGTGTGGGCTGCAGTACCAGGGCTGACCAGCGGGTGCTCTCAGCAGCCAGAAGCTCACTCCTGCAGTCAGCCAACACCTGAAGCTGATTGCAGGAAGTGTATTTAAGGAATGACCAGGCCTGTGATCAGGGCCTTGGTGTATGTTTCCCATGAGCCCCTGTACCTGGTATCCTGTGTTCCTGCCTCGTTGCTGACCCTGCTTTGATCTGGACCTCTGCTGACCATCTCCTGTTGAACCCCTGGCTTGCCTGACCATACTTCTGCCTGATCCACGGTACTGCGCTGCCCGCTACCTGTTGAACCTGGCTTGTGACCCCGACCATTCTCTGCTTGCTCCTCCTGTACCACGCTGCCCGCTACCTGCTGAACCTGGCTTGTGACCCCGACCATTCTCTGCTTGCTCCTCCTGTACCACGCTGCCCGCTACCTGCTGAACCTGGCTTGTGACCCCGACCATTCTCTGCTTGCTCCTCCTGTACCACGCTGCCCGCACGATACCGACCCGGCATGTCTGACTACGCTTACTTCACCCGACGATCCATCCATCCCGCACGGATCACCTTTAGTAAGTCTGCCTGCCTCTTCCCATCAGACTCCGTTCCTGCACTCCCCTGCCAGTACTCTCTACCACAGCCGGATGCACTCAGGGGTCGCGACCTGGTTCCAGTCTGCACTAAGTCCATCCCCACCATCAGGGGCCCTGGTGAATAGCAGGCTGGGACTTAGACCCCGCGCCCTGAGGAAATCCGTGCTGTGGGCTGCTAGAGACACTGCCAGGCGGCACCTGACAGTACCTTACGGCCTGCCTGACCATTCCACATCTCCAGCCTGACTACGCCTGTGTTCCTGTAGCCTGCTACTTCCCTGTGTCAGTCCACACATTTCTGGTCATACCCGGATCCCTAACACCGCCCCTGGTGTCATATCACTTACAACGTTGCTGCTTTTAGAGGTAACTGTGTAAAAAATGAGTGAAAGCATGAACAAAATGATTAAAACTCAAAATGAATGGAAAGAGCTTCCTGCAATGGTTCTGTCACTTTACTACATTCATACTTTTTTTCTGAATGTTTTTTAAAGAGCAACTTGTGGATTGGGTAGCTGCAATCGAAAAAGAGGTCATCCTTTATCTAAAATAGCAATTGCAATTCCCTTAAAAAGATTATTAAACGAGTAGAAAGTCAAAACAGTTGACAATCCACGCTCTGTAGAGAAACCGCAAAGCCTGCGAATGAGCCAGAAATCTTTAGCACGCAGCTCTGTAGAAATGGATCTTGTTAGCTTTAATGCACAATTAAAAGTTTTTTTAGTCAGAAGTGCGATAAATGAAAAATGTATATGTTGTAAAATACATATCCAAGGGGCCAGTGTGTTCTTGTCATAGCACAGGAAACTATTACAATATTCTAGCGGTTGAGCAATATGCGGTGCAAGCAATATATCTCTTCCCACGAAGAAAACAAACAACCTTTCACAGGTGAGGAAAAGGGCTAGCGAGAAAGAAAGGAAATCTGGAAGAAAAAAGCCAAGAGCAAAATGATTATGATCAGGGGCGGACTGACAACTCATGGGGCCCCCGGGCAATAGGGGATCATGGGGCCCCTGTGTCCTTGCCTAAACTCAAAAAAGCCTATGAAAAAAGGTACCAGGGGCATCTCATGGGGCCTCCTACTGACCCCGGGCTCTCGGGCAGTACCCGAGTTTCCAAATGGTCAGTCCGCCCCTGGTTATGATTAATGTGTCACCTCGCCACCTGATTCCTTGCATTCTGACTGAAATTTTGAGTAACCCACAAGATGTTAGACTTGCATCCTCTGATTCAACCAGTGAATTTGATGATGAATCGACACAAAGCACAGATGATCTGTCACAGATTGGTAAAGCAATATGTGAAATAAAAAAAAGTTCTTCCTTGGCCGTCTTCTGATGTGTGTATTCCAGAGTGGTCAACAATTCCAGAAACATACAAAAGCCTTTCTCCTAGAGTTTGGTGAGAAGATGTGATCATTGACCAAGCTTTGCTTGCATTCATCCACATTTCAAAAAGAACCCACAGTGTGACATGTGCGCCAACATATTTACCAGTTAGCTGCTAACAATGCATTTAGCCCAGTGTTACAATTCATTGGAGCAAACAGAGTATTTAGTTATGAAGTCATTCTAATTCCTTTCAACAAAGATGTTGTAGGTTCTGGAAAATCACTGGATTCTCCCTGTAGGAAACATGCATGAGAAATTGCACATTTTTAATTCTTTTTACAGTAAAGAAGCAGCAAAAGACAGCTGCTTCCGGACTAATGCAAAATCATTGAAGGTATCTGATGCAGAAGAGTGGAAGATAATTGAAGTGCACGATGTACAACAAAGATACAGCCAAGATTGTGGGAGGGGAGGGGCTCTGATGTCACGACGCTGATGTGGAGAAGCGACAAATACGAATTGAGGATCTGGGCACAGCTCAACTGTTTATAACAGCACTGGAATATGTGAGTGCGAATTTTCATTACAATAAAAAGCATCTATTTTAAAAAGGATAAGGCACTATTGTCACTTCCTTTTCCATGTTATCCCCCATTGCCGGGAGGTGGAAGCATTATGCAGGCCATAGACGGGGAGAAAAACGGCTGATTTTTCTTTTAAAAAACGAAAAATCGGTCGTTCAAGCGGCCGACGTTACCAGCAATGGTAAAAAAAAAAAAAAAAAAAGTCGCCCGATTTTCATCCCGTCTACAGCCGGTAAAAAAAGTGTCCCTGCAGAGTGCTCCGCTATTTCTTTGACAGTTCTTTGACATTTACAGCGGTTGCAACATTGTATCTATTTGTATCCATTTAGGATACAGATGTTTTTATTCGGAAACAAATAGATACAATGTTGCAACCGCTGTAAATGTCAAGGAACTGTCAAAGAAATAGCGGAGCTCTCTGCAGGGACACTTTTTGCCGGACTGGAATTCCTCTTATTTTTCATCCTCTTCTTCTTCATCCTCTTCTTCATCATCCTCTTCTTCATCATCATCATCATCCTCTTCCTCTTCCTCATCATCATCCTCTTCCTCATCATCCTCTTCTTTTTCTTTTTGTCTTCCTCTTGCAGGTCACTGCTCATGCGCAGATTTTTTTTTATCGGCAAAATCGGCCGATTTTTTTCCAACTTTACCGATAGAAAAAATCTGCGAAAATACCGAAAAATGGCCGAACAAATAGCCCACTAACGATCCGAAAAATCAGCCGATTTTCGACCCATCTATGGCCCCCATTAGTCTTTGCCCCATATATCCACCAAGGATCAGTGTGGATAGAAAGGAGAGAGGGAGACCCCTGGTGGGAGAAAAGTGGTAATACAAGCCCATCCATTTGAATGTGGAAAAAAGCACCCTCCATGGAAAACATCATTTAGTCCTGTTGGGACAAAAGCGATATTAGCCACTTAGTTTGGCTAATCGGTAAGGTGAGCGTACACCTATTCTTTAGCACTGGGAGTGTTGCACGGCACATTTATTGGCACCGGCAAGATTTGAAGCACAAAGTGGACTTTATAATAATTTATGATTGTGCACTTATTTTTATATTAATGTTTTCTTGCACAGAATATTGCACTGTTTGAAGCACATGGTTTTTTCACGTTCATATTATTTTTAGTTACATGTTTATCATTGATTTTTATACTGTGAAGCGCGACACATCTAGATATTATTTTTAAGATTGTGGTGTCTTATCTTTTATGGATGTGCAGTTGTTGACAACTTTTCACTTAGCACTGTAAGCGGCACAAGAGCAAGGGCATGGATATACTCCATCCTGCAAAAATTTGAGCCACAAAGTAGTAAATGATCTAGGCTCCATAGAAAAAAAAAAAAATCAAAAAGTAGGTTAAGAGATTCTTCGGCTAAAAAGAACAATTTGTCAAAGTGTGAATTGAAGTGAAAAATTGACCCAACATTTTATAAAAACTAGTGATTTCACTCAATGAAGAAAAAAATCTGTGTGTTTTATGCAGTGTGTAGGAATGTTCAAAAGATCCTGATGACTTCATAACCCAACATGTTCACTGTGTGTCAACAGAGATTTGTTGTGCAATGCGCAAAGCTTACAGATGATTCTGGTACTTTACCAATAAAGCATTACACATGCAACGCCTGCACAGTCTAAATGTAGTAAGACTTTTAAAAACAGTCAATCTCATCACCAGTTATGGAAAAATCCTTTTCAAGTGTGTATACTGTATTAATGTAACATTTGAGTACAATTTGTGAATATTTGAAAAAAAAAAACAATATTCAGGTATATAAAGCAGAACAACTATTTTAGCAAATTTTGTCGGGCACGAAGAGACATCCCCTGAAACAAGAAAAAAATATAGGAAATACATACAGCATTTACAAAATTCTACACAGGCAATTTCTATATTTACACATTGTGACAGAACGAATGTGACCCAGATTGGGTGATTCCATCAGAGAACAGCTTCCTCACCACAGGGACACAGGGCCAAGGTTATAGCTGGGCATCGCACCCACGACAAGACTAGACTAGCTTAGATGCCAATCTGGAACTACGTTATTGAACAGAAATACAGATTTTTATACACTCATTAATAGGGGCAGTCCCCATAAATATTACACATTGGAATAAACATTCCACAATGAGCTTGATCACATCATCCTAAACAATGCAAAAGGTAAAAACAGTATCTTTTTATAGCTTTCCCTTAAAAAATTTGCCCACACTTGTAATAAAACAACCTTCATACATATGCCATATAAAAAGGTAGGAGTAAATAGGTCGTGTATATACAGTATACTGCTCAAAAAATTAAAGGAACACTTTAAGAGTATAGCATCAAGTCAATTAAACTCCTGGGATATTGATCTGGTCAGTTAAGTAGCAGAGGGGGTTGTTAATCAGTTTCAGCTGCTTTGGTGTTAATGAAATTAATAACAGGTGCCCTAGATGGGCAACAATGAGATGACCCCCAAAACAGGAATAATTTTACAGGTGGAGACCACTGACATTTCTTTCCCTACTCATCTTTTCTGTTTTTCACTAGTTTTGCATTTGGCTCGGGTCAGTGTCACTACTGGTAGTATGAGGCCATACCTGGACCCTACAGAGGTTGCACAGGCAGTTTAACTCCTCCAAGATGGCACATCAATACATGGTATTGCCAGAAGGTTTGCTTTGTCTCCCAGCACAGTCTCAAGAGCATGGAGGAGTTTCTAGGCGACAGGTAGTTACTCTAGGAGAGCTGGACAGGGCCGTAGAAGGTCCTTAACCCATCAGCAGGACCGGTATCTGCTCCTTTGTACAAGGAGGAACAGGATGAGCACTGCTAGAGCCCTACAAAATGACCTCCAGCAGGCCACTGGTGTGAATGTCTCTGACCAAACAATCGGAAACAGACTTCATGAGGGCCCGACGTCCTCTAGTGGGCACTAAGCTCACTGCCCAGCACCACAAAGCTCGATTGGTATTTACCATTGAACACCAGAATTGACAGGTCCGCCACTGGCACCCTGTGCTTTTTTCAGATGAGAGCAGGTTCACCCTGAGCGCATGTGACAAATGTAAAAGGGTCTGGAAAAGCCGTGGAGAATGCTGCCTGTAACACATCTCATCATTTTCATGCGCTTAATATAGCTTAATACCGTTTGCTGGCTACCTATAGACTGTCACCTATCATCACGACTTTACCTATGGAATTGAATTTATGAACCTATTTATGCATAGTGACTTATAATTGTGTGCTATACAAAGTTTTGCATTTATATATGCTTAATATCACATTTTGAGCGCTGCATGTTTTTATATATATTTATCATTCTAAGAGGTTTTTCGAGGTTTTTACTTTCTATTGCTAGCTGCTCTACTGTACAGATCTAGCGCTCGTTTTATTTAGATATTTGTCTGTTTTTCCTATACCTCACCAAAAACTGAGCAGCAAGATCTTTTTGAGTCATTCATCTTCTCATTTTGTATCATATATTTTTCTGTCTCTGATATTTATACCTAAACTAGTGATATACCATCTATTATTTAGAGTATAGAAATGGATATTTTTGAATTCAGATCACAAAGACCTAATATTCCTAATGATGTTTTCAATACTGCTGAACCCAACAATGACCTCCATGGCCTTTTTGTTCACTTAACTAACCATACCACATTTGAGGTACGCACCCCATGAGACATTTCCTTTCTGGAACAATATGTTAAAGACAATGTAGTCCCCAGATCTCTAATATACCACCTGAAATGGAAGATGCAAATAGTGAATCAGAATGGTATCTATTTTTTAACCACAAGGGCCTAGAACTACTCAAATGTTTGATCAATAGAAAAAAGAAAAAATTTGAATATTTAGATATAGAAATAAACAAAAGGATAAACGTATACACTATATGGATAGTAATGATTATAAAACTGAATCTGACAAACTGAGACTATTATTAGAAAAAACTGAAAGAACAGAAAATCAAAAAGAGGAAAAAATACTTACGAGATCTTAATGATTATAAGGAAAAGGAAGTATTCAAATGGGAAACGGTGAGGTATGACTTTTCCGGTGACCCACGGGAACCCACAGATTTAACACATGATAGGGGCAATCAGATTCGCAAGGGGAATTTGGAAAAGAAAAACTTCTTTAGACTCCCAGACATAATTTTCAACAACCTTTTACCTACAACCTTACACCCAATATCCCTACCAGAAATATATTCACACCTTTAGCCAATTCTTATAGCCCCTCCATAGGCTATAGAGATATGAGGACACATCCTAGAGATAAATAAATCCTCTCAAAACAATAGAAACTACAGACCATCTAATCAGGACCAAAGGAAACCGTACTATAATGGGAACAAGAGCAAACACTGAAATAACCATGAGAATCAAACCCAATATTACAATAATTATTCGCACCAACAAACCCCGTTGGGGTACAGACAACCACATCAAAATAATTCTAAAAGAAGTTTTCCCACTCAATACATGCAAAACAACCATAACACTCAATACTGCGAATCGCCACACCACAATTACGATTATCACCATACTGGACGTACACATGAGTATCAACCTAGAACCCATCCAGTATGACAAGGAGACCATTTTTTTAACACAAGGCCCAACACAAAAAAAAATATAAGAACAGAGGAAGGAGAGGAGGAAAGAGGCTCCATAGACAAGAAGCGAAGGACGTAAATAAGGAAGGTATTTTTAATTTAAGTAGCAAAGAGTTAACCACCAAAGAAATGACACTACTAAACAAAGGTTTAAAATTTGCACCTACCACTAATCTTAACACATTTAATACCTTCATAGATA
Organism: Staurois parvus; assembly: GCF_062004578.1. Classification (NCBI taxonomy): domain Eukaryota; kingdom Metazoa; phylum Chordata; class Amphibia; order Anura; family Ranidae; genus Staurois; species Staurois parvus. Next base: position 2,636,494 of record NW_028318084.1, on the reverse strand, counting down.
TACACAAATTTACCAGACGTCTAGCCATCAAAAGGCACTTTTTAAGTAACCCCTTGACACGACAAAGTATCGTTCATGATCGTGGGAGCATTAAAGCGTCCCATTTGAAAAATGCCTCTCTCTTCAATCCTCAAGCACTCTCACATTAATATCTTCAAAAGCATGGTCCTCAAGGACTTAGACAATTTGAAAATAAAGAATTGGAACCTGACAGGCCTTAAAGAAACTGAAAAACTGAGAGAGAACCTATTAAAGGAGAAAGATCTAGTTATCCGATCAGCAGACAAAGGCGGAGGAGTGGTTATTTTGGATAAAAAAAAAGATTACCTCACACAGGCATATGATATCTTGAGTGATGATAATACCTATAAGATATTACAGAATAACCCCCTCATCCCCTACAAAAAGGAGCTTAAAAGTCTTTTGAAAAGAGGTTATGAAACAGGAATTCTAAACAAAAAAGAGAGATTACTAGCACCGAGGTTACCGTTTTTTTTATAGCTTCCCGAAGATACATAAGAACCCAGTTAAACCTCCGGGTAGACCAATAATAAGTGGCATAGGCTCATTAACCTCACGAATAGGACAATATATTGATTTTTTTCCTGCATCCACTGGTTGTTAATACCCCGGCCTTTTTAAAAGATACCAAACAAGTGATAATGGACTTGAACACTATTAAGATCCAACAACCCACTTGCCTTGTAATGGCCGATGTAACTTCATTGTATAGCAACATTAAAAACATACAGATGGAATGCTGGCAGCCAAGTCATACTTGAGTACAGCAGAAGATATCCCAATCCAACAAAAAGGACTTCATACTAGATCTTCTTGACTTCGCTATGAAGCATAATTATTTTTGGTTTGGGGAAAATACTACCTACAGATTATGGGCGTCGCCATGGGGGCAACATTTGCCCCCAGCTTAGCTAATTTGTTCATGGCAAACTGGGAAGAAGAAATTATCTATTCCAGAGACTGGCCAGATCTTATATTTTACAGGCGCTATATAGATGACATTTTACTACTAAAAAAATTTTTTAAGACTCTTAACTGCAATAATCTGAATATTAAATTGACATACGAATACAGCTATCTAGAAATCAATTTCATGGACTTAACGCTTTTTATCGAAGTTACTAACATTTTACCAAAAAGCTTTTTTAAAAAAACGGATCGGAACGGTTTTATCCCAAAAAACAGCTGCCACCATCCAAGATGGTTGAATGGGATTCCAAAAAGGACAATTTCTGCGGATTCGTAGAAATTGTAATAAACTAGAGGACTATAATATTCAAGCCAATATACTCAAATCACGCTTTGTAGAAAAAGGATATGATAGTAATATCCTAGATAAAAGAAATGCAAGAGGTGGGGAATATAAAGAAAATCTTTTTATTCCCAAAGATAAACAATACAATGAAAGATTTTGTCCTTTCACTACTCAGTTCTCTATCCATTATAAAAAGGTTTCTAGAATCATCAAGAAACATTGGTCTATACTTAAGAATGACCCCATACTAGGAGAAGCTTTACCCAATTGTCCAGAAATCACGTTCAGAAAAGCCCCCCAGTTGAGGAATATGTTAGCACCGAACATTGTGAATCCACCTAGACAACTCTCTTAATTTCAATCTGAACCGAAAAGGCTTTTATCCTTGCAATCGTTGTATGCTATGTGTCCATAATGGTATTCATAAAAAAACGATTAAAAGTTTCCAATCGAATGTCACCGGGAAAACATATGATATTCAAACGGTAATAACATGCTATAGTACTCATGTAGTGTATCTACTCTAATGTACCTGTGGGAAACAATACATCGGCAGAACCACTAGACGTTTACGAGACAGGCTTAGAGAACACCTGACATATTAAAAAAGGATACAAAGACCACTCTGTCTCAATGCATTTTCGTACTGCACATAATAAAAATCCACATAGTCTCAAGTTTATTGGGATTGACATTGTCAACAGTCATTGGAGAGGCATTTTTAAAAGACGAGCAGTATCCAGATTAGAAACGAAATGGATATATTTATTACACACCTCAGCACCATCCGGCCTCAACATAGAATGGGGTATTAACTGCTTTATTGACACTAGTTGAGGAGACAGGTATTACATAAGATTTAATACAGAATTACGATATATAGCTTAATTAACGCCTAACCACAGCATGATACATATCGTTTATGAAAATACATTTCGTGCAGCAATAAGGTATTGTGAAACTCAACTTTAGACTACTAATCTGAGCTTTAGGTAAGGGTAGTGGAGAGCAAATGATCATATCATCTATTTTCCACCAATTACTAATAAAATATGGTTATTGTCAGTATTTTATCCATAATAGGTCCTCTTTGCGGTTTGTCACTTTACTATACATTATACTATTTACACTATGAATCCTTTAAATAAGGGCATCTATATTATCTTTTATGAATTTATTCCTGGTTTTATCCTTACGTTTTATTTATGAATTTACGTTTTATGTATGAATTTTAATAATTTTATCTCCACAATATATTTGTGATATACAGATTGTATTTTATTTTTAAAAACTTTTTTTACACATTCTACTATTTAATATTATTGTGTATCAATGTCCTTTTACATGTTTCATATCATTATTATTGTGTAATGTTCATTATATATGAGGGTTTGTACATGCCTTGGAAGGATATTCTGGCACCTGTAGTTCCATAGGGTTGTCAATTAATTAGATCTGCATATTGAATCCGGAGGAGATTACCTATAACTGGGCCTTCCTTATAAGCAGAAATATATTCATATATCAATCTTTAAGATTTATAAACCCTCTCTTACTTCTAATCAGTCTAATCAGATGGGTCTGCACCGATAATCCGTTCCGATGTCTGCTTTTACACTTTCCGGTTATTGCCAGTACTTTCCTCACGTTGTGACAGCGTGGGGAAAGTATTGGCAAGTGTCTTTACATTGTGTTGTGATTGGACACAGCTGATCACATGGTAAAAAGGCCGCTGTAATTGGCCCTTTACCGTGTCTTGTGACTAGCTGTGTCCGAAGGACACAGCATTCACAGAGAGCGCTGGGAGCGCTCCCAGAACTGGGCAACCACACTGTAGCCGTCATTCAGCTATAGCACGGTCAGCAAGTGGTTAAGCCATTTTCACAATAAATGTTTTAGGGTGGAAATATGGTCTGCCGTTTTACCTTGGTTTTACAGAATCAGTCAGTGTCTCCAAGATACAGAATTAGATTTGCATACAGGTATCCTGAACTCTGAAAGATTGTGTGCAGTCTCTCCATTCTAGATTCTCTGAATTTGAACAGCAGGGAAAAAATATTTCAGGCTGCAAGAAGTGCCATCTAAAATGCGGAAGGAAAGTTAAAAGAAATAGGAGGTAGGTCTATGGTGATGCAGATAGGTGATAAAGTATGTACATTTTATCTTATAATTGACCAGTTGACAGAATCACTGAGGCACAGACAAGCATCATACAGCATATTTCAAAGATAATCAAAGATTTACAACCCATCATAACAGAGGATGGAACTCTGAAAGAAATATTCCAGCAACCCCCAATACTGGCCTTCAGACAACCCCCCAATACTGGCCTTCAGACAACCCCCCAATACTGGCCTTCAGACAACCCCCCAATACTGGCCTTCAGACAACCCCCCAACCTCAGAAATAAACTAATCAGTAGGAAACTTCCTTCTGATTATGATGTCACAAATAATGGAAGCAAACCCTGCAATAGAAAACGCTGCAAACTGTGCAACCAAATCAATCCATCAAAAAGTGTCAGACACTCAAAAGGGATCTTCAATATTTCCAGATCATACAGCTACACCTCCAGTAATGTTGTGTACCTTATCCAGTGCAGAAAATGCAGCAAAGGATCTTATGTTGGCGAAACAGGACAGAAGTTGCAAACAAGGATGAATCTGCACAGACATACCATCAAGGAACATAAAGAAGATGACCTCTGCACACCTGTAGGACACCATTTTGCACAATCCACACAATGGGAGACCTCAATATTTTAGTTCTTAAAGGAAATTTCAAATCCATTCAGGAAAGAAAAACTTTTGAACTAAGAATGATAATTCTATTTGACACAAGAGATAACGGCCTTAACTTGGACATGGGATTCCTCAACCATTATCTGACAGCTTTATGACTAGTAGCTGAAGCTTGACTCCCTCTGTGTGAGTGTAGTATCCCCCCCCTCGCTTTGACTGTATCTTATCTCTAGCCTCTTTTTTTTTTTTTCTTCATCTCTTCTAACATTCTGGTGAAACTTTGTGATTTGTACAGTACTGCTTGGACTTTGAAGAAGGGGACATTCCCCGAAAGCTTGTCCTCAAAATTGTATGTTAGTGCAAATAAAAAAAGTATCACGGACAGTACTCAATTGTTTCTGTTGCAAATGCACTAATAGGGCTACAATCACCTCAAGCATATTTCAAGAAAGATTTGGATTTCAATCAGGAATATGTAATCTAGCAGCCGTCTATGCCCCACTCAGTACGCTGGTGACAATTTCCTGTAGATCTTGAACCCCTGTTTGCATAAGAAATTGTACAGATTGCCTGTCCTTTCAAAATGTACCAATCTTCAAATAAAGACATTCATGAGACTCAAAGAACACACATGTATAATTGTGTGATTGCACAGTCCCTAATTGGTGCATTTCTAAACACATATGTGGCCCTCCACATGTATTTGTGTTCAATGGTCAGCAACTACAGCGATTGTTTTAGCAGTATAATTTTATTCAGCATTAAAACGTGCGAAAAATGAACTAAGTCCTTCCATGGGTCAAGAGCGTTTACATGCAATACATGTGCAATAAAAATGGGTTACTCAATGACCTTAATTCTACAATTGAGGAATTTGCAAGTAGAAAAGCAAGAAAAGTTCATGTGTAGTTTTATTTTAATCTGCCAACTTGATTCATTTAGGTTAAATGCAGTTTAGAATTCAGTGAAAAACTTGTTTGTGTGTTTATAATTAGTGGTTCCTACTTCAACAGTCACTCTCCCCGCCATAATCACTACAGCAGGCTGTAGTGATTAGAATGCTCTGATAACAGTACTTTAACCACTAGCCTACAGGGCACTTCTACCCCCTTCCTGCCTACCGGGCACTTCTAACCCCTTCCTGCCCACAGGGCACTTCTAACCCCCATTCCTGCCCACAGGGCACTTCTAACCCCCTTCCTGCCCACAGGGCACTTCTAACCCCCTTCCTGCCCACAGGGCACTTCTAACCCCCTTCCTGCCCACAGGGCACTTCATACCCCCTTCCTGCCCACAGGGCACTTATACCCCCTTCCTGCCTACAGGGCACTTCTAACCCCTTCCTGCCTACAGGGCACTTCTACCCCCCTCCTGCCTACAGGGCACTTCTAACCCCTTCCTGCCTACAGGGCACTTCTACCCCCTTCCTGCCCAGGCCAATTTTCAGCTTTCAGCGCTCACACTTTGAATGACAATTGCGCGGTCATGCAACACTGTACCCATATGAATTTTTTATCATTTGAGACAGATAGAGCTTTCTTTTGGTGATATTTAATAACCTCTGGGGTTTTTATTTTTTCTTAAACAAACCAAAAACCACTGAAAATTCGGGGGGAAAAAAAAAATTTTTTCTTAGGTTTTTGTTATGTGATTTTTCTCCTTCACTGATGTGTACTTGTGTTTACACTTACACAGGTACAGGAAATTACATCTCTCTCTGGGCACATTCCGTCCCAGAGAGAGAAGAAAGCAGACATACATGAGTAAAACAGCACACTTACACTGTTAGAACACTTTTCTCTGTTAGCGCTTTCAGGTACATTTTGTTGTAGTGGTTCAAGCAGTCCGACAGCCAGGTGCTCTTTTTCCTGTGAGGCTAGGTACCTATAAATTTAATGGCCAAAATGCCCAATGAAAGGTACTCTAGTGAAGAGGCCTATAGGATTCTGAGCATGTTAGATGAGAGCAAAGGGGAAGCCTCACTGACAGAATCTGCCTCAGAATACAAACCTGTAGACAGCAGCAGCATCCTGACAGATCAGACGATGGAGAAGAGGTCCTTGCTAAGGTCAGGCGTACCCGACCCCGTTCTCAGGTTGCTGAGATTTTACAGTCGCATGATTCTCATATGCAGCAGTGTGCCAGTACTAGTGCCGTGCTACCTTTTGGTGAACTGGCAAACACCAGCGGCCTAGTACATCCTGGTCTTATACATACCAGCACTGCAGTAACACTTGGTGACGTGGCGAGTCCCATAACTGCAGTACAAGTTGGTACAGTGGTGAGCCCAAATATTGTCCCGCAACCACCAAGAATTTGTACACAGGCCCATAGTGTCCTTCCAGATGTGCTTGCTAATCCCGATTGGTAGCCCACAAACTCTGCAGCATCCGTACTTCCCCCATTCACTGCCCAACCCAGAATGATGGAAACAGGAAATTTAACTATTCCCCTTAATTTTTTTAGCTGTTTTTCACGGAAGATCTGTATGCATTGATTGTGGATCAAAGCAATTTATATTTACAACAGTTTATTGCTGCCAACCCAAATTCAAACATTGCCAGACCATTTGCATGGAAACCTACTACAGTTTCCAAATTTAAAATATTTTTAGACCTAACCCTCAACATGGGCAGTACTAAAAAAAAAAAAAATGAATTGCGGTTGTATTGGTCCACAGACCTGATTCATCATATGCCCGTGTTCTCTGCTGCCATGGCCAGGTATAGATAAGAGAATAGAATGTGATTTATGGAGGGGCGTGTCCAAGATGGCGCCGGGAACAGCAGCATTTCTGAGAGCTCCGGCTCTCTGAACCCCTATCCACTGCCATCCGGGGGGAAAACAGCTACCCGCTGCAGATCCCCTACTGCCCAGACCTTACCCGACATCTGAGGAGAGGTACAGAGCAACTTTGCCCCTTCTCCGACCATCTGGGGCGCGGGACGGCTTGCGGCCTACCGCGGCGTGTGAAGCCGCGGCCTCTCCTGATTCCGCGGCCGGGGCGGATCCCCGCTGTGGCCGGATCGCCGCTCTGTTTCTCCAGGCTTAGAGACTGGTCGGATACTGGGGCAGCCTGGGTGAGTCCTCCTCGTCCCTCCTGTGGCCCTGTACACTGCACCAGGTCCCTTCACATTCCCAGCAGGGAACTGGAGATCAAAGTTTTTGCGGGGGTGGTGCTGGATGGGTGGGGAGGCCCCTTCTATCAGTCCCCATTCTGAGTGGAGGAGTTAGGGGTGCCTGGGGCATATCTGGATGGCATCCACAAAGCCTGCACACCTGGCCCAGATATAAATACCTGCTTCTCATTGGATGTTTCATCGGAATGTATCTTATGTGAACACCCCCCCAGTGGGGGACACATACACGTGTCGGGAGGAAATGCCTGAGTGACCTCCCCGGCCGTGCCACCGTAATAATTCTCTCGGCTATTGGGCTTCTACCACATCATAGTACATTACTTCAATAGTTTGAAGACGATCTGAAACCCTCTGGAACACTTCTTGCAATGCACCGTACTCCCCGCACCAAACTTAAACATCGGGTTCGGCAGCAATCCCCCCCGCAGGGCCATGCCGCTAAGTTGCTGCCTAGCCCACCCGAACCTGATGACAACACTCAGCTCCCGGGAGATCTTGAGTCTGATGGTGATAGTCAGAGGCAGTTTCCATCGGGGATAGTAGATGCCCTTGAACAAAATCCTGAAACTTTACTACACAAGTTCCGGGCTATAGTGCGAGAGGAGATTACTGCCGCTTCACGCAAATTATCTTCTGATCTAAAGAGAGGCCTGAAGGAGTTGGGCCTTCGTGCTCATCAATTGGAACAACGTATGGATCTGGCGACTACAGTCCTGGAGGGTCATGAACAGGAAGTGAAAGATCTGCATGCTGAGTTGGACACTTTGAAAGATAAGCTGGAGGATGCTGAGAATAGAGCACGTAGAGATAATCTCCGCATCCGCGGAATCCCCGAGGCAATCACAGATCTGCAGGGTACTGCTACGGCTCTTTTCCAGGAGTTGGCCCCTGAGATTCCTCTGGAGCGTTTAGAGTTTGATCGTATTCATAGAGCTTTAGCACCTAAGCGCACGGAGGGTCCTTCCAGAGACATTATCATTAAATTACATTTCTACCGCACTAAAGAACGCCTGCTGCAAGCTGCTCGGAATCGTTCGGCGTTGGAATTTCAGGGGCACTCTATCCATCTGTTTGCGTATTTGTCTCCAGTCATGATTGCCAAACGTCGTACTTTGAAACCCTATCTTCAAATTCTTCAATCGGCTGATATTAAGTACAGATGGGGCTTCCCTTTCAAGCTCTCATTTTCCTCTCGAGGTCGTCAATTTCAGGCCTCGTCACCAGCAGATCTTCGTCGCCACTTTCAGGAGCTTAATCTTGAGCTGCCACATTCCCAGAGTGAGGAGGCTTCAGTTTCTACACGTCTACGACAATCCCAGCCTCCGCTTAAATCTCCTCCTAGCCAAAGTAGCTCCCAGGCCCTTCGATCTCTACAGGCCCAGTGTTTCCAGGAGGTCTCTGCGACTTGATGTTTAGAGGCTGTCTGCCATTATGCAGTCTCGTCACAAGGAGACTTCTACCGTCACTCTCTAGATTTAAATCTGGAATTGCTCAGGGGTCTCATGACCTTCATGTGCTCTATTTCTTCCAATCTAGAGTAGATGTTTGTAGTTACATAGATTGGTTGAGATCTTCCTTGTCCTGCGAGTTTTGGATTGATCATTTACAGGTGTATTAGCCTAAGTTGTTTACATAATGTTTTTATGTCTCTTTTTGATTAATGCCGAGTTATTCCGGTGGACTAACGTGTCCCCCTCTGAGTTGGCTAGCGGTCTGGTTTTTTGGCCTGCCCGCCACCCAGCTTCTATGTGGGTGATTTACCCACAGCTGATTGTTATGCTGTTTGAATTAACCTCACTGCTTTACAGATATATTGTTTGTATATCAGATGTCTCCTTGTTTTCTTCTCTCTTTCTCGTTCCCTTTTTTTTTTTTTTTTATCATTTGTGTTTCCGTAAAAAAAATTTTCAGGGCTCCCGGGGATCACAGTGGATTTGATCTTTTGTCATATAGATCACCATGTCGTTGAACTGGTTATCACTGAATGTCCAGGGGATGAACTCTCCGCAGAAACGGGTAAAGATTTTTAAGTTTCTTCGGGCTCGTCAAGTTGATATTGCTTGTCTGCAAGAAACTCACTTTTCTACTACTTCTGCCCCAAAATACTTTGATGCTCGTTACCCTCAGATATTTCAGGCTACAGGCCCCACTAAACAGAGAGGCGTTTTGATCGCCTTCCATAGTAAAACTCCATTTGTCTGTGTGAGGCGTATTGCTGATCCTAATGGCAGATACCTTCTGCTTCAGGGCACGATCCAAGGTATTGAGGTTACTATAGTATCCTATTATGCTCCCAATGTCAACCCTGGACCTTTTTTGTCTCACCTTTGTTCTCTCCTGGTTGCACATCAGCGGGGTACTCTTTTGATGGCAGGGGACTCCAATTTAGTGCTAAATCCCGCGTTAGATAAATACCCAGCAGAGCGCTCTGACCCTTCTGTATCAGCAAGATCCTTTACCCGTACGTTACGTACTCATGATCTGGTGGATTTGTGGCGGGAACTTCATCCTAGGGGGATGGATTATACCTACTATTCTCACCCTCATCATTCTCATTCCAGAATTGACCACGCGTTTGTATCTCGTAAACATCTTCCTTTGGTTCGTTCTATTTCTATTCTCACGGTACCGTGGTCTGATCATGACCCAATTTTGGTGGTTTGTCAATCTCTCCTAAGTAGGCCGGCTTCTTCTTCGTGGATAATGAATGATTCCTTGCTTTCGCTGAAGGAGATTCAGGCGGAACTCCATCGCAAATCTCAGGAATATTTCCAATTAAACTCGGGTTCTGTCTCTTCCTCGGTAACGTTATGAGAAGCGTACAAGGCTGTTCTTAGGAGACATATTATTCAGATAGCTTCAAGGCGAAAGAAGGAACGAAAGCTTAAACAGTCTCAGTTGGGATCAGGCCCGTTTAGAATTGGATCTTTGCTTAACAGATGAGGCTGAGCGCTCCTTACGCTGGACGCGCCAGAAGTGGTATAGTAATGCAAACAAACCGGACTCCATGTTGGCCCGACGATTACGTTCTTTTGCACATCATCCCAAACCGATATCTTTGCGTACTCGTCACAATACCCTTACGAGTAATCCTGTGGCGGTTTTGGAGGAGTTTCGGTATCGTCTTGCCAAACTTTACACTGATCCTACACAGGCTGATTCTCAGTCAATCTCTGACTTCCTCTATCGTCTGTCCTTGCCTACTTTGACTCCGGCTCATAAGGACTTAATGGACCGTGATATTCAAATAGCTGAGGTTCTGAAATGCATAGCAGACCTGAAGACGGGCAAGCGTCCAGGTCCTGATGGATACACGGCACTATATTATAAGAAATTTGCTGATGTGTTAGCTCCTCACCTTGCCGCTATGTTTAATGCGGTGAAGAGAGGTTCGAACTTTTCCCCAGACTCTTTAACCGCTAATGTGGTTATGATCCCTAAACCAGATCGAGACCATTCTTCTTGGGCGAACTATAGACCTATTTCGCTTATTAATATTGATATGAAGATTCTCACTAAGATTTTGGCCACTCGATTGAACTCCTTCCTTTCTCGTCTGATTAAAAAGGATCAGGTGGGATTTGTTCCCCATAGACAAGCCGGGGATGCTATTAGACGTATTTTACAATACTCGTAAACTCGATATGATGCTCCTATCCTTAGATATTAATAAGGCCTTTGACACTTTATCCTGGCCGTATCTCCTATCGGTACTTCACCGCTTTGGTTTTGGTCCTTCATTTTTAAGATGGATCTCTTCACTATACACTTCCCCTCAAGTGAAGCTCAAATATTACGGGTTTGAGTCCTCTACGTTTTTGGTTGCCAGAGGCACTAGGCAAGGTTGTTCGCTCTCCCCTATTCTTTTTATCCTAGCCTTGGAACCATTGGCGGAAGCCATTCGCATGCATCCTGATATTAAGGGGATTGATGTGGCGGGCTCCCAACATAAATTATCTCTTTTTGCCGACGATATATTATTGTCAATTTTGAATCCGGGGGTTACTCTACCTAATTTACTCGCAGTTCTCGATTCCTTTGCAAGTTTTTCGGGTCTTCACGTCAATCCGGCCAAATCAAAAGCTATGTCGATTACCCTCCCGTCATCACTTTTGACGACTTTGAAACAAACGTTCCCTTTCCAGTGGCTTTCGGCCTTACCATATTTAGGAATTAAGCTCACGCCGACATATGACGGACTGTACCAAGCTAATTTTCCCGCTGTCTTTCGGGAGCTGACTGAGCTATTGACCTCCTGGTCTCACTTTCCGCTCTCATGGTTCGGCAGAATAAATGCGATTCGTATGACCTATCTTCCTAAACTATTGTACTTATTTCGTGTTTTACCAATTCCAGTACCTTCACATATTCTGCGTATCCACCAGCGAAAGCTTTTGTCCTTTATCTGGAGTTCTTCTCGACCCAGAATTGGTAAACATATTTTATTTGTGCGAAAGAGCGAGGGTGGATTATCTGTCCCAAATCTCCAGTCTTACTATCTGGCAGCTAATATTGCTCCTTTGGCTCATATTCATGCTTCTCATCATTTTCCCTTGTGGGCTGTTGTAGATATGATGGATTCCCATCCGATACCGCTTTCCTCCTTGCCGTGGCTTCCTACTTCCTTACGTCCGTCTACTCTTAGTCCGACGTTGACACTATCGCTCCGTCTTTGGGATTCTATTAAGTATTCTGCTGGCCTTATTTCTGCTCACCTGCCGTTGTTACGTCTGTTGCATAACCCACTATTCCCTCCAGGCCGGGACAATCCCAGACAGTTTATTTGGTGGCAAACGCATGGGTTCTACGATGTACATTCGCTCTTATCTCCCACTCGAATACTTACTTTTGATACTCTGCGATCTTCTTATAATATTCCCTTGCGGGAACACTTTGGATATCTTCAACTCCGTCACTTTGTCAATACACTAATACGCACACATTCAGGACCCTATCGTTTGTCCCCCTTTGAAAGCCAGTGCAGACACAGACCCCATGCTCCGGGTTTGATTTCCCTGATTTACTCTTCCATTATTTCTTATAGAACCCCCCCGGTTCGTTCCTATCATCAGCGTTGGCAGTCTGAATTAGGGGGGTCTTTGGATCAACAGGATTGGCGGACCATGACCCAAGCATTATCTAAATGTTCTAGGAATGTCATTATTCTTGAGAATGCCTACAAAATCCTTTACCGACGGTACTACACGCCTGCTCGTTTGGCCAGTTTCATCCCTACATATTCCCCAGTTTGTTTTCGGGGATGCCAACAATCGGGTACCATGGCTCATATCTGGTGGACTTGTCCTAAAGTATGCAGATTATGGATTAGGGTGTATGCCCTCCTCCGCACTATGTTTCACACAGACATTAAAACGTAACCCGTATGAAGCACTTCTATTTAAACCACTGGAGGGTCTTCTCCACCCTGAACGGCAGTTGGCAACATACTTATTTGTGGCTACTAAATTGACAATTGCGAGGGCTTGGAAGACCCCTCTTCTTAGCTTTGAGGCGGTCAAGAATCGGATGAATTTTATAATGGTTAATGAAAAACTGACGGCCATTTTGTTGGATACCCATTCCAAATTTCTGCGGATATGGCGTCCCTGGCTGGATATAGCCCAACCATCGAGATTCGACCAGTCCCTTCTGTCAATATGAGGATGGATCTTATTGTGATTCTCTTGGAGCCCCCTCCTTTTTTTTTTTTTTCTCTTTCCCTCTCCTCTTTGTTCATGTCTTTTCATTGAATGTCTCTTTCTATTTTTCTGTCTAATCTGTTCTTATCCATGTCCTAATGAATGGGCTTATTGTTTTATGTGCTACATATGTAATGCTATTTATGCAACTTGGATTTTTTTTTTTTTTCATGAGCCCAAAGTTTGGTAATTCATGTTTCCTATATGTAGATGTAGCAAAATTCCCTTTTAGAGTCTACAATTTCATTGACCTTCAAAGATTGTTAGTTGTCCTTTTCCTACCCCCCAATCATCTTCTCCCCCAGAGCATTTCTGTTATAAGATAAAGCCCGTGTTTCTTCCAATATATGCCTTATACTAATGCTCAACATTGTACAATTTATTATTGTTGGTCAATGCATCTGTCTGTCGAATGACTGTTTAACTTTGCTTACTCTATAATAAAACTCTTTGTAAAAGAAAATGTGATTTATGAATTTAAACAACAATACACTCTGTCATCCTCGGGGTGACCCTGCATTTGACCGGCTCCACAAACTTCTGCACCTCATAAATCACCTTAACCAAAATTTGCAGATGTCTATACTCCCCAGCAAAACATCTGTGTTGATGAGTCCTTCATTAATTTTTCTGGCCACCTTGCATTCAAACAATTTCTCACCAGCAAGCCTGCCATCAAGTCAAGATGTATACGACCTGTGGGATGGCAACAGGCTATACATATACGTTTCGGATTTACAAGGCAAAAGATACCAAAAGAGGGAGGAGATAACAACATCCTCTATTTCCACTATCGAGATCCACAATTTATCACACTCTACATTCTCGAACACTGAACTAGAACTATTAAGAAAAGGTCTCAACTCCCCCCTCCCCGAATCCACCTAACCTTTGTGAATTGTTTGTGGATTTGAAATATATCTGTAATTTGACAGTTAAGATATTTTTCGCCAAAAGAAAAAGCTACTTCTACCATTGATGACGATCTTTCAATTCACTGTTTGAGTGAGCCCCTTGAAGCTTCAGTGTTAGAAATATTGGAGCATTTATTTTCGGAGGGACTACCTTTTGATGGTGATCTAGAGGATCACATTTTTTCAGAGACCTTGAGTGCCTCCCAGGTTGATGTTGTACACACTAAGTTCAAGCCCACATCCACCTTCTATCCACATTGGGTGAAAGGTAATGTCAGGAATGGACTCACCGCTGGTGGTGCTGATGGGCTGCAGTACCAGTTCTTGCCAGCGGGTGCTTTCAGCAGCCAGGATCTCACTCCTGCAATCAAGCCATCACTGGAGGCCGATTGCAGGAGGTGTATTTAAGCAGGACCAGGCCTGCAATCAGTGCCTTGGTGTTTTCCCATGAGCCCCTGTATCTTGTTCCTAGTTTCCTGTGCATCTGTTCCTGAGAGAAGTTACCTTGTTGCCGACCCTGCCTGATCCCGATTCCTGTAGACCGTCTCCTGCTCTGACTCCTGGCTCGTCCCTGACTATTCTTCTGCCTACTCCTATGCTGTTTGACCTCCTGTTGCTGTACCTTGGCTCGTGACCCGTTTACTCTTTGCCTGCTGCTCTGTACTGATCTGCCTCCACCTTTACCGACCCGGCTTGTCTGACTACGCTACACTCCATACTGTCATCCATCCATCCCGCACGGATCCAGTCACTACTGTCCGAACCTGCCAACCCCTTCACATCAGGCTCTCCCCCGGTACATACCCTCGGCAGACCCCTCTACCACAGTTGGGTGCACTCAGGGACCATGACCTGGTCTCAGTCCTGCGTCAAGTCCATCCCCACCATCAGGGGCTCTGGTGAAAAGTCAGACTGGGGCTTAGACTCCGCACCCTAGGGAATGCTATTCTGTGGGTCAATAGAGATCCAGCCGGGCGGTGCCTGACAGTACCTTACGGCCTGCCTGACCATTCCACCTCTGACTACGCCTGTATTCCTGCACATATTGATATCAGTTGAAGGTTGGTTTTGTTTACTGTGCATTTTGTATATTTGGGCGGCTAATAATAAATTATATTATTACATCATTCCTGAAGCCTGCTGTTCCCTGTGTCACTCCACACATTTCTGGTCATACCTGGATCCCTGACAGGTAATCACATTCCCATATTCTATGAGATAGTACGCAGAGAATTAAAAAAAAATGTGCAACAATAATGTGTCTAGATACAATAACTTGCAACAAGACCCTTTGTTGGACCCTCTAAATGTTCTTTAACATAAGAAGGATATAGTTAATCAGACAAGCTGACAAGGGCGGGGGTCTAGTTATACAAGATCATAATGCTTACATTGCTGAAGCCCTTAGATTACTTAATGATTGCTATACTTATGAAGTTCTACCCATTGATCCCATTGTTCAATATCAACAAGAAATGAAAATTATTGCTAGATAAAGCCCTAGTTGAAGAGGTTCTTGCCAAAGAGGAATACAAATTTCCTACGTAGAAAATACCCTGCCACTCCTTTTTTCTACCACATCCCAAAAATACATAAGAACAATAAAAACGCAAGTAGGCCTATAATAGCAGGCATACCAAGCCTCACTAGTAATCTGCTACATTTTCTAAATTATATTGTAACCAATCTTCTATCATATGTCAGAGACCTATGCCTGACATTTTATCGAACTGTACATGGCAACAGGGCTACAGATGGTTGTCATTTGATCTTGTGTCATCATATACCTCTATAAACATGAATATGGCCTTAGGGCCATACAATATTTTTTTGGCCAAAGACCAACAGTTCTATCATACACAGGCTCAGTTTCTATACGCCCTGAATTTACTTTACAGCATAATCATTTCTCCTTCTTAGACACACTATCGAAAAATACAGGGTACGGCAATAGGTGCTAGATTTGCCCCTAGTTATGCAAATCTGTTCATGGGATACTGGGAAAATCATTACATCTGGGCCAACAATTCATTTGGTGAGAATATAATTCTGTACACTAGATACATAGATGATATTCTGATGATTCGGAATGGCACTGATTCTCAATTGCAAGGCTTTTCAAATCATTGTTGTGAAAATCCATATGGAAATTTCATTTATCCATATAGTACATGGTAATCATCTGGTCTTTCTGGACCTCGAATTGAGGCCCAATACTGAGGGCATTATTTGCTCACAAACTTATTTTAAACCCACCGCCGGGAATTCCTATCTACATGCGAACAGTAACCATTATTATTATTATACAGTATTTATATAGTGCCAAAGGGTTTGCTCAGCGCTGTACAGTAGCAAGTGGGACAGAACATGAGACAAGACAGTAACAATACAATACACGAGGGGTTCGAGGGCCCTGATCTTTCGAGCTTACAATCTAGGAGGGAGGGGAAGGTGGTACAGGAGGAAATGGCTGTGGGGGATGGAGTGGTGGGAGGAGTGGAGGAGGTTAGTTGTTAGGTGAGGTTGGGGTAGGCTTCCCTGAAGAGGAGGGTTTTCAGGGTGCGCCTGAAGGTGAGGAGGGTAGGTGACAGTCTGATGGATTGGGGTAGGGAGTTCCAGAGGATGGGGGAAGTCCTAGAGAAGTCCTGCAAATCGGGCATGGGAGGAGGAGACCAGGGAGCTAGAGAGTAGGAGGTTCTGTGAGGAGCGGAGGGCACTAGTAGAGTGGTATTTGGGTATCAGGTCAGTTAGGTAGTTTGGGGCGGCATTGTGAATGGCTTTGTAGGTCAGAGTTAGCAGTTTGAATTTGATGCGTTGGGCAATCGGGAGCCAATGAAGGGATTGGCAGAGGGGGGAGGCAGATGTGGAGCGGTGGATAAAAAACATTCCCTATGGACAATTTTGCAGATTAAAATGCACACACACTCTTAAACAAGATTATACTGAACAGGAGTTCTATTCTCAAGAATAAGTTCAAAGAAAAGGGGTATAAGTACACCCACATTCTATTAGCATACAATAAATATTTACAACTATATGATGCTATTTTCAGTAGTTCTAGTGATCATATCAGCCCAAAAAAGTCTGGGACTCCGAATACCAACAACAAATTACAAGTGTGTTTCTGTACACAGCTTTTATTACAGTTATTTATGACCATTTCTCCTGTACTCTACTCTTTCAGTCAACAACAATCCATTCCACTAAGAGTTTACCTTGTGTGATGGTAATCCTTGATCCACAATTACCGACTGGACAGGCTCTGCCATTGTGAGTATTTTGTGGGGTACACAAACACTGACCACCAGGAAGGGGGGGGGGGTTGCTACAGGGCACAAAATGTTTCAATGTTTGCTTTAGTTTCCTTTGCTTATAAAGAATGCACATACGGTATCAAAGACTGTGACTGTCTGTAATCTACCAACCACTAGGCTGTAAAGGGGAACTTATTTTTAAGTAAGTGTCCTTTTCAGAAGAATTGCTCACAGCAACTGCCTGAGATCTCTTCACTGAACAGACGCTTTGTCAAAGTGGGCTTCAGTACACCGGAGGCAAGATGCCAATAGCTAGTAATATTTAAGGATTTTCCTGCAATAGGTCTAACTATAACTCTGCCTTTCAAACGTCTGAGCTATGGTTCACAAAACTACTGAACTCTACATGCCGAATTCTGTAGTTTGTAAGGCAGAATTCAGTAGTTGGTAAGTAAATTTAGGAGTTAAGCAGTTTTGTGTTTGCTTACAAACCAGAGAACTCTGAATGCAGAGTTCAGTAGTTTGTAAGGCAGAAATGTCTACATTACAATCCACTGAACTTCACAGCTAAAAGGTGAGGGAAGAGCTGGGGGGCACCAGAGAGAGAGAGAGAGGGAGGACAAGGATCTGCCTGCTGGGGTACTGAAGAATTTGGGAAGAGAATTATGCAAATATTGGGGCAACAGAAGGGGAGAAGGATCTGCATTAATGGGGCACTGGAAAAGAAATGGCCAGAGCTAAGCAAGGATGATTATAGAGAGGGGGGATAACAGAACTGGGGGCACTGGGGAGAGGTTTTTGGGCGTATTAGTAGAGCTTAAGGACCAGAAAGCGAAACATTAGAACAGGGGGACCAGTGAGAGGAGGAGGATCAGCAAAACTGGTAATACTACTAAGCTTCTTTAAACATGGCATTTGCCAAGCTTCACTGAAACTTCAAAAAGTATCTCTGATTTATCAATGAAGCATCAAAAAAGCTTAGTTAACCTGGCCTTCAATATACTGGAGGTGAGATGCCAATAGCAAGTAATTTAAAAGATATTTCAGTTATAACCAGAACTAGATCAGTTTTTGATAGTATTAATTATGCTGCACTTCAATTGGAATTTGAGAGACTATCCACACATTGTCCTTAACCACTTGCCTACCGGACACTTATACCCCCTTCTTTACCAGGTCAGCTTTCAGCATTGTCGCACTTTGATTGACAATTGCGCGGTCATGTAAGATTGTACCTATATGACATTTTTATAATTTTTTTCTCACAAATAGAGCTTTCTTTTGGTGGTATTTAATTGCTGCTGGGTGCTTTACTTTTTGCGCTATAAACAAAAACAGTGCAAAAAAAAGTGCAAAAAATTTTGAAAAAAAAAAAAAAAAAAGTTTGTTTCTATTATAAAATTTTTCAAACAGGTAATTTTTCCTCCTTCACGGATGTGCGTTGAGGCAGCACTGATGGGCACTAATAGGCGGCACTGATAGGCAGCACTAATGAGGTGTCACGGATAGGCGGCAACGATAGGTGGCACTGACTGGCATCACTGCTAGGCACTGACTGGCAGCACTGCTGGGCACAGGTGGGCGGAACTGGTGGGCGGCACTGCTGGGCACCGATCATCAGTGCCCTGATGATCGGTGCCGATCCCTGCTCCGACAACTGCTGATAACAGCGTGAGGAAAGTGCAGCCGAGAACCGGCAATTGTATCATTGGATACGGCTGATCACGTGGTAAAAGGCCGCTGTGATTGGCCTTTTAGCACATCACGTGATCAGCTGTGTCCGTAGGACACAGCAATCATGGAGATCACCGGGGGCGCGCAGGAGAGCGCGTTCTGGGAGGATGTCATATGACGCCCTCCCAGAACTGGTCGGCCGCAGTGCAGCCGTCATTCGGCTATCTGCGGTTGGCAAGTACTTTTCTTACAGATACAGTCTGCATACAAAAGAGGACAGTTGCTAAAACACTATCGCCCAAAACATGGAGATTTCACACGTCAACAGCCAATACCCTGTCTTCATATGGACTGCTTGTGCACTTTCAAATCTTTCAATGCACTCAAAGTTCGTTTATCTGTTTGCCACTCCAAATCAGACACTGGAAAAGCAAGTGAAGCAACAGTTGTGTTTCACTGCCAGTTATGCGTATGCATTGAGCCCTGCACTGAAGCCACTTCTTACACTTGCACAGCCATTTGAAACGGGTTGCATGTCCAAATGAAGGCTGTATATTCAACGTTTAATGGGACAGGATCAGTATTTTCCAGGATAGAAGAGTATATAGATTTTTTTCTACAGCCAGTGGTCAAATCAATGCCATCCTATTTGAAAGATGGACAGAATGTGATTAATATAGTACAGAATATGGTGATCATACCGGAGGACCTACTGGTAACTATAGATGTAAATTCGCTCTATACCAGTAATAAACACAAAATGATGGTGTTAGGGCAATACAATGGGCACTCAAAAAGCACACAGGGCTACATATTAAACAGGGAAAATTTATAATACAATTATTGGAATTAAGCATGGATAGAAATTATTTCTGGTATAAAGGGGAATACTATCAACAGAAGAAAGGCGTAGCCATGGGTGCAAAATTTGTGCCGAGTTTAGCAAATATATTCCTAGCTAAATGGGAGGATACAGAAACATTTGGAAAGGAGTGGATAGGGTTAAAACTCTAAAGAAGGTATATAGATGATATTATAATAATATGGCAGGGCCCTTTGGATTCATTAAAGATATATTTTAGAGCATATTAAGAATAATGAATATGAATTGGGTTTTACGTATAATATAGACACTGCATCGGTTAATTTTGTTTAGATCTGAATATTTTTAAGGATAAAGATAAATTATTTACAAAAACATTTTAAAGATACCGACAGAAATGGTTATATACCAACTTGTAGTTGCCATCATCCCCAATGGATTAATGGTATGCCCAAGGGCCAAATTTACCAGGATTATGAGAAATTGCTCAAGATTAAGCGATTATATTGAGCAATCACAGGTCATTAAAGAAAGGTTTATACAGAAAGGGTATGATCCTGAAACACTTGAAAAGGTTAGATTTAAAATTACAAAGAAAAAAAAAAAAAAAAAAAAAGATTTAAAACTAGCCAAAATTATTTAGGAGAAAGTAAAATAAAAAAACATCAAAAGGTACGAAAAAAGAATAAAGCTGAGTACGCCTTCATCTCTAGATTCAATTGCCAATATAAAGATGTTGAGTCTATTTTCACAAAATATTGGCCAATTGTAAAAAAAGATAGGATTTTAGGGTCCATAATACCAGATAAACCCTCATTTATCGGAAAACAACGAATCTTCTGAATTCATTAGTTAAAAGTGTTATCTCTCCTCCCAAAAAGATGCAAATACAGATGTTTGATTTAAAAGGTTTTTACCCGTGCAAAAAATGCAATATCTGTAAGATTAATGGTATAAAAGAATAGAATTATTCAAAAATTTACTTCCCACACTATAAGAAAAATATATACTATAAAAAAATGTATTACGTGCTCGACTGCCTATGTAACATATTTGTTAAAGTGGCCATGCTGGCTTTAGTATATAGGAAGAACCACAAGACCCCTCTATAAGAGATTAAGGGATCACGTGGCTAACATTAAAAAAAGACCACTGCTTGTCTAGGCATTTCAGAGATTACTCAAATTTTGTGGTATAGATAAAATAGAATCACATTGGGGAGGTGGAAATAAAGTCCAAGCCATCTCCCAAAATGAGACCCTTTGGATTTTCCAATTAGATTCTCTTAAACCAAAGGGCCTCAATGTGGATCTTGATTTAAATTGTTTTATCTCAGATTTTTAAATATACTCAAGATATCCTAGAATATAGGGATAAATAACACAGAATTTGTATAATTTTAAATAAAGTTTGCTAAAAATAAATATTTTATAAATGGATTTTAAATAAAATTAACTTCTGCTTTTTATAAAATTTAAGTTTATTAATTGTTAATTTTTAATATTTTATATATTGTATGAGGTATAATAATATTTTTATAGAATATTTTTGAGTTCGTATTCGGAAGGATAGATTAGGGTTATCTCCTCATTTGCCACTAGAAGGCAGGATGGGAGTAATATATATTAATTTATATAATTTGTATATTCTCCTATACAATAGGAAAGCCTTTTTCAGAAGGTTTCTGTGTATTATTAAAGTTATATATGCAATAAAATATTGTAGGTAGTGTTAGTAGGTTATATTTAGATTTTAATAGGTCCCTTTTTCTTTAAAAAAAAAAAAAAAAAATTATATATATATATATAAATATATATATAAATATATATATATATAAATATATATATATATAAATATATATATATATATATATATATATATATATATATATATATATATAAATATATATATATATATATAAATATATATATAAATATATATATATATATATATAAATATATATATATATATAAATATATAAATATATATATATATATATATATAAATATATATATATATATATATATATAAATATATATATATATATATATATATATAAATATATATATATATATATATATAAATATATATATATATATAAATATATATATATATATAAATATATATATATATATATATAAATATATATATAAATATATATATATATATATATATATATATATATATATAAATATATATATATATATATAAATATATATATATATATATAAATATATATATATATATAAATATATATATATATATAAATATATATAAATATATATATATAAATATATTCCCTCCTAGATTGTAAGCTCCAAGGATCAGGGCCCTGGATCCCCTCATGTTTTGCATTGTATTGGTATTGTTCTGTCACATGTTCTGTCCCCCTTTGTAATGTACAGCGCTGAGCGAACTATCGGCGCCTTATAAATACTGTATAATAATAATGTATAATAATATATATATATATATTATATATAGATATTCCTTTATCTATACAGTGTTATATACGTCCCCCACAGGAATCTGTATATTTATAAGAGTATTTATGGATTGTATGAAAAATCTGAGTATTTATGGAGGTTTATAGGTTTTACATGATGTAGTGGCATAAGGAATAAAATATGCGGACTAGTATCGTATGGTATCGTTTTCCATAAAGCAAAATGGCGGTGGAGGACTTGCAATGAGTAATCTGGACCGAGATATAATGCGGCCGCCTCTCCAACGCATACACCCCTGGCGAAATGCATCAAGGGACGTGACGTTGCCCGAGAAACCGGAAGTAGTGGAGCGGCCATTTTAACTGTGGGAAAAGCGGTTGGCGTTCCTGGAAGCTGCTGCAAGGTAGTTCATGGGATCTTTTATGCCGGATACAAGGCGTTGTATGTAAGCATTACTAATAAAGCGTGAAGTTATTATATCTTTACATACTACACTATACAAATCTTCTTTTCTCTATGAATGAATGGACTGGAGTCTTAAAGGAAACCAGAGTATCGATAGGAGTATTGGGGGATCAGAAGGTACCCACAATGTCCTAGTATATCTGTATCCTCCTTTGGAGGCTATATAGGAGGAGTATATAAAGGCTGGCTTATTACTTATTTGGGTAAGTGTATGCAATTCAGCCACATTAGATGTGTACACTGAGTGTTCACTGAAGAACTTTATAAATACACAGAGTGGTTCACTATGACATATTTTAGAGGTCACCACGTGTTTGCACGATTTATGCGTTTTGCATGAGACCAATAAGGTTTTTTTTTGTATACGTACTTGTGATATTTTGATTTATTTATGTGAGGATAATGCACTTTGGAGTTTTCTTTTATTTTGAGGTACACGGCACATACTGGATTTACATGGAGAGTTTTTTTGGAAGAAATTTTTATGGACTTTATTTTTGTTATTTTGATTAAATTTTGCTTGTTTATATTGATTATATGAACACTAAGAAGGGTATTCAGTCAATTAATATATTCCACGTTTAATGCACACAAGAGTATGAAAGGAATTGGCTCATATTCCTTTCCAGATACAATGACCCCCGTCTGTCCCCGGATGACCAGTCACTGCCCTTCAGATCCGGAGCCCACTCTGAGATATAGGAATTGCACACAGACACAAGATGGTATCTCAGACTGAACTGAATTTATTCTTCCGTGTTTAAACTTATATATGAAACTTCAAACAATGCATAAGAATATAAAACCAATCAAATATCAGATATATAGAAACCACTCAAATATCATATGCGTCAATTATGACCTTTTATTCAGGATAGAAAGTAGCCAATTTCCCTATTTATCATTGGCTATAATTATTTATAATCTTGCGACAGGATATATTCAACCGCAGACTTTCACTTTTACGCTGGCTAGTGGGAATAAGGGAAATTGGAGCTGAGAGGAAAAAGGAACTTTAAACTCTTACAAAATAAATCAAAGAACAGTCTTAAAACAAAAATTAATCTTTTAAATACTGACACAAGTTTAAAATGGATACTTATTCTAAGATGGCAGAACTTGAGCTAACATTAAACATAATAGCTTTCCTTTCAGAGTACAGTACACAGGGGGAGTAATGTAGTACAATTTAAGACTGGCATAACCTCAAACAATGATTTTCAAGATCATCTGACTGAAGTGCAGGAAAAGGTTTCTTCGCAGAACGACATTGAGGGTGAGTTTGGAGGAGCCTGTAGAAGGAATACATGACTTGGAAATTCAGCTGGAACATAACCTGGCTTCACTTTTTTTGAAAAAGTAATGCCCGTAGCATAAAAGAAGGAAAGAAGTAGCGCAGGGCAGGCATGACTAGGCCTAGAGTGGGAAGGAAGGCTAGAAAGGGTTAAGTCAGTGCCAGGGGGTTTGAAAATAAATAGGTGGGAGCTGGTTGGTAGAGGGAGAACGTGGGTGGTCTCTTTGGCACCTTTGGGTGGGGTGTCCTGGGTGGGGGGTGGTCAGTCGGAGCTGGACGTTGGTGAGTAAGCTTCCCTCCCACCCTACCTACACCAGCGTATTATTAGGGCCTTTTCCCTGAGGGTCTCGGTGCAGACAGTGGGGCTGTCATGGATGGACTGGTGGCCCGCCTCACGAGGAATAGAATGGCTGAAGAGCCGGGTCTCTGCCTTTCTGCAGGACCCGGGCTTGTCACAGGACCCGGGCTTATCACAGGGCCCGGGCTTATCACCAGAGGAAGGGGGGCGGGAGCGCCCACGTGCTCGGAGGTCTCGGCCTCCGGAGCGCTTTAGTCCGGACTCCCCCTCCCCCAGAGCTCAGCGCCGCATCGGGAGCCCCGCTCGGGACCCTCCGGCCCCTCGGGCAAGGCACTCTCTGGCCTCTGCTCGCAGGGGAGCCGGGAGGAATCCCCATCTTCGGCGGAGCTCGGTGGGCGGGGTTTCGTACGGAGGAAGCCCCTCCCCCCGCCCGCACGGCAACGGAGACGGGACGGCAACGGCTCCTCCACTGACGAGGTGCCTGTCAGGGAGGGAGCCCAACGTGGGAGAAGGAGCGCTGCGGCTGCCGGGCTGTCCCCTGCGGCAGTCGGCGGGCCCTCTGGGAAGCATGGAGCGGTGGCTCTGAAGAGGCACAAGCAGAAGGGCAGCATTGGGCAGAGTGCTGAGGAGTGTGTGACGGGACGGAGACCAGGGACGTCGAGGGGCGTGGCTGGTGCCAAGAGGAAGAGTCAGCAGCAGCACGGCCCAGAGGGACCTGTGGCTCCTGGGACGGGGAGGCCATGCAGCCGTCAGGAAGAGGACGGAAGATCGGAGGGCGAGCTGTCGGAACCCGATGCGGGGGCGACAGCTGGCCGCTCTGCGTCGATGGAGTCGGGACGCGCGGCTGATGGGACATCTCCTGGGCAGCCTGGTGAGTTCCCTGTTTTATTTTCTTCTGCACTTCGGGACCTGTTGGGGGGAGGCGGGGGCGCGGCCCTGGCGGAGAGGGTTGCAGGCGTTCCCGAGTCAGGTTTAAGGGGGGGTCTCGGCGATCTGATGTCCGGTTTGAGGGATTTGTTGCGGCGCTTTGAGCGGGGTGAGGGTAGGGCCCCTGGGCCTGCTTCAGTGTGGCTTCCGCCGCCGGTTGGGGAAGGATTTGGGGTCCTAGAGCAGGAGGGAGGGGACTTGCGGAGCTCGGGGGTTTCTCCTCCTCCTTGTTCTGCGCCAGGGGTGGTTACAGCGGAATCAGGTGCTCTGGTTTCCGGGGTTGTAGATGGGGGTGCTGGGGTCTCCGGGACAGTAGGCTTGGCGGACTCGGCCAAGTGCGAGGTGTATGTATGTTTTGAGGGCCCGTTGGGTGCGCACTTACCGTCGGAGGTTCGAGAGCGGATTTGGAGAGGGGAGTATGTGGAAATTTTCACGCTCTTGCCTTTGGAGCGTTTTCCATTAGATGGGTCGCGGGTTGACGAGGGTAGGCGAGAGGACGCGGAGAAGCAGCGCTTTCGTTTTATCCCGCGTACATTTGTGAATTGGATGCAGGCTTTTGCGATCATGGCCAGTGTCATTGGGGAGAAGACTCCTGAGCATTGCTCAGCTCTCTTTTGTTACCTGGATGCCATTAGCAAGGCTCACAGGGTTTACGGTGGGACCGCATGGCTTCGATACGACGAGCAGTTTCGGCAGCGGCGGGCTGTTCGCCCTTCGTTGCGTTGGGACCATAAGGACATTGGCCTTTGGATGCGCCTCATGACTCCCGTGTGGGCTCCTGGTCCGTTTTTTCAGGGCGGGGTCGGTGGTTCATTCTCCCCAGGACAAATCGGCCTCAAAGCGTAGGGGTGTATGTTGGCAGTTCCAAGAGGGCGCGTGTCGTTTCGGAGGGGTCCTGCCGTTTTAAACATGAGTGTTCAGGTTGCAGCGGCTCCCATCCTTTGTCGCGCTGTTTCAAGCGGGGTAGAGGCCTGTCCGGAGAGCATGCGAGTAAGAGGGACGACTCCAGTGAAAGTGGAAAGGATGCGGCCTTTCCTAAATAGATATCCGGATCGAGCAGCCGCCGGGCTGCTGTTGGCTGGGTTTTCGGAGGGTTTTCGTATCCCGTGTAGTTTGACTTCGATCCCCCCTTTAGCTCGTAACTTACGGTCGGCGGTGCAGCATGCTGAGGTGGTTTCGGCGAAGTTGAGTAAGGAAGTGGGGTTGGGACGTATGGGCGGGCCGTTTTCTTGCGCTCAGTTTTCAGACCTGGTGGTTTCCCCCTTGGGGGTGGTGCCCAAGAAGGAGCCAAATTCGTTCAGGTTGATTCACCACCTGTCTTTCCCCAAAGGGGGGGTCGGTTAATGACGCCATCGATCCACAGTCCTGCTCGGTGTCTTACACATCGTTTGATTTCTGGGTTCGTCATTATGGGCGCGGTTCGCTTATGGTGAAGTCGGATATTGAGTCCGCATTTCGATTGTTGCCGGTACATCCGGATAGTTTTCGTTTTCTGGGGTGCCATTGGCAGGGCTCGTTTTACGTTGATAAGTGCCTTCCCATGGGGTGTTCGATTTCTTGCGCATTGTTTGAGCGGTTCAGTTCGTTCTTGGAGTGGGTGGTGCGGGATGTCTCCGGGATAAATTCGGTCATCCACTATTTGGATGATTTTCTTTGCGTGGGTCCGCCCGCTTCCAGGGTATGCGCGGTTTTGCTGGCCACGTTGCAACACGTTGCTGAACGTTTCGGGATTCCATTGGCTTTGGACAAGACAGAGGGCCCGGCTTCGGTGATGACTTTTCTGGGCATCGTTTTGGACTCGGATGCCATGGAGGGCCGGCTGCCAGGGGACAAGCTGTTGGCCCTACAAGGGGAAATTCGTGGGGTGCTGGGCAAGCGAAAAATTCAGCTACGGGCCTTACAGTCGTTGCTGGGTAAACTGAACTTCGCTTGTCGCATCCTGCCGATGGGGTGAGTATTTTGCCGACGGCTGGCGGCGGCGGGAATTACTTCCCCTTTGCATTTTATTCGTTTAACTAGGGAACATCGGGAGGACTTGCGGATTTGGCATACCTTTTTGGATGACTTTAATGGACGGGCGCTGTGGATGTCTGGACCAGTCAGTAATTTTGACTTGGAATTGTTTTCGGATGCGGCGGCTTCCGGGGGATATGGGGCCTTTTTTAGGGGGCGGTGGAGTGCGGCTCCGTGGCCTTCTTCTTGGGTCGCGGCGGGTTTCCTTAGTAACCTGGTGCTGTTGGAACTTTTTCCGGTGGTATTGGCGGTTGAGGTTTGGGGTGAAAATTTTAGGAATCAGAAGGTTCGTTTTCATTGCGACAACTTGGGGGTGGTTCAGGTCATCAACCGGGTCTCGGCTTCCTCGCAACCAGTGGTTGGCTTGCTTCGCCATTTAGTGTTGCGTTGCCTGCAGCTGAACATTTTTCTCCATGCTGTGCATCTCCCTGGGGTTGATAACATCTTGGCTGACGCTTTGTCTCGTTTTCAGTGGGACAAATTCCGAGAGTTGGCGCCGGCGGCGGAGCGACACGGGGTTCCTTGTCCCGACTGGCTGTGGGAGATTGCCTTGGGGTCATTGCAGGTTGGATACGGAGGTCGGTGAGTGAGGCGACATGGTCTGCATACTCGAAGGTCTGGCGGGAGTGGCGGGACTTGTTACAACAGGTCGATATAGATCCGTGGGGGCCGGAGGTAGGGGTGGCTGTGTTGTATTATTTGGCAAGGAACTTGGAACGGGGGGTGTCGGCTGCTGCAGTGGATCGGCGGTTGGCTGGCTTGGCCTTCCTCTTTAAGCTTCAAGGGTGTCGGGACTTCACAAAAGAATTTTGGGTACGACAGGCTCTTCAAGGTTACCGTAGGGCTTGTCGCAGTAAGGATTCTTGTCGTCCAGTGTCCTTCGAGTTGTTAGGATCGTTGTTTGAGCATCTGCGCTTTGTTTGCTTTTCCGACTTTGAGGTGTGCTTATTTGCGGTGGCCTTCTTTGGGGCATTGCGTATTGGAGAGCTTGTCAGTCCATCCAAATCCGTTCTTGGGGGGTTGTTGGGGGATGATGTCATGGTCTCTAGTGACTGGGTGGAGGTGTTTGTCCGTCGGTCCAAGACGGACCAATTGGGTCGTGGTGCGCGAGTGCGGATTTTTGCCCTTCCAACATCATTGGTGTGCCCGGTGCGGGCGGTTCGTGAATTTTTGTCCCGTCGTCCGGTGGGGTGTGGCTCTTTTTTCATGCATGAAGATGGGTCCCCGTTAACTCGTTTTCAATTTGTGTCGGTTTTTCGACGATGTTTGAAGGTTGTGGGTTTGGATGCATCTTTGTATGCTTCTCACTCGTTTCGGATTGGGGCAGCTACTGAGGCCGCCCGGTGGGGTTTGTCGGATGCGGCGGTAAAACGTATTGGTAGATGGGATTCCCAGAGGTTTCGCTTGTACATTCGTCCGCATCTGTTGGGTGATTAAGGTTGGATCCCGGGTTGTTGTCCCTGGGTTGGGGGGAGTTTGTCCTGTCTCTGTGCCGTTTTGTTCTGGTGGTAGGTATTGTTCTTTTATTTCAGATGGAGCGGTGCACCTGGTGTGGATCCTGGGGCACTCCTACGTTTTTTGGGGGGCCAGGCGGGCGGATGTGAGGCCTAATGGGCGGCAGTTGGGGTTGACCAGACAAGAGGCTTGCGTGCGATGGATAGGTGTGCCGGGGATGTTGTGGGGTCGTGTGGTGCCTGAAGTTCGGAGTTTTGCTAGTCTGGATAGGCCACCGGATATTCTGGTATTGCATGCGGGGGGTAATGATTTGGGAGTTCGGTCCATGCGGGAGTTGGTGAGGGATGTAAAGATGGACTTTCTGCTATTGCGGAGGGATTATCCGGAAATGGTGTTGGTATGGTCGGATATGGTAGCCCGCGCTAAATAAAATTGGCTGTTTACCCTGCGATCGGCTGTGTCCTATCACAGCCGATCACAAGTATAAACAATGAGCGGTAACTTGCTGTCACCACTTCTCCTCACACACGGATCCTGTGTGAGGAGAAGGGGAACCGTGAGTTACAGCTCAGTACAGTGCAGCACATTACAGATCGCCTCCAGATTGCCATCACAGTGTACCTGTCACCAGCTGCCCATCACAGTGTACCTGTCACCAGCTGCCCATCACAGTGTACCTGTCACCATCCAGCCCATCAGTGTACCTGTCGTCAGTCCATCAGCATTCCTGGTACCTGTCGTCAGTCCATCAGCATTCCTGGTACCTGTCGTCAGTCCATCAGCGTACCTGCCAACAGAGCCCATCAGCGTACCTGCCCACAGAGCTCATCAGCGTACCTGTCCACAGAGCCCATCAGCGTACCTGCCAACAGAGCCCATCAGCGTACCTGTCCACAGAGCCCATCAGCGTACTTGCCCACAGAACCAATCAGCGTACCTGTCCACAGAGCCAATCAGCGTACCTGTCCACAGAGCCAATCAGCGTACCTGCCCACAGAGCCCATCAGCGTACCTGCCCACAGAGCCCATCAGCGTACCTGCCCACAGAGCCCATCAGCGTACCTGCCCACAGAGCCCATCAGCGTACCTGCCCACAGAGCCCATCAGCGTACCTGCCCACAGAGCCCATCAGCGTACCTGCCCACAGAGCCCATCAGCGTACCTGCCCACAGAGCCCATCAGCGTACCTGCCCACAGAGCCCATCAGCGTACCTGCCCACAGAGCCCATCAGCGTACCTGTCAGCGCATACAACTGTGCAGCCTGTCAGTGTACCTGTCATCAGCCTGTCATCAGATTACCCATAAAAGAGCCACCATCACTGCAGCCCATCAGTAGTGTACCCATTACAGTTGCCTGACATACTGCCAACATGTCAAAAAAATATTACTCTAGTGAGGCAGCTTTCCAAATCCTGAGCATGACGGACAAGAGCAGCGGGGAGCTCTGACCGTCCGATTCCGATTTGGATTACGAGCCAAGAGAAAGCAGTGGATCGGTGACCGAATCGGAAGAGGAAGCAGTCCCTTCTAAAAGAATAAGACACTCCGAAGAAGCTCTGAAGAGCAGCAACAACGAGCAGCTCCAACATACCAGTGCCATTACACCCGAATGGTCAGTCAGAAAATGCCAACAGAACTAGACCCCAGGATGACAGGCTCAGTACCAGCACTGGGATATCATGCCAGACCCCAAGAGTCAGGTCCCAAACTTACCTCCCAGACTCTCTGGCAAACCCTTTGTGGCTGCCTTCCAACTCAGGATCAGCTACAATCCAACCTTTCACCGCAGAACCAGGAGTGCAGACCAACACAGAAAATTTTTCCCCGATTGATTTTTTACATTTGTTTTTCCCTGATAGTTTCCTTCAGTCAATTGTCGATCAAACCAACCTATTTGCCCAACAATATATTGCAGCCAACCCCAATTCGTGTTATGCCCGTCCATTCGAGTGGAGATGGCTATCACTAGATGAGCTTAGATTGTTTTTGGGCCTTACAAAAAAAAAAAAAAAAAATGTACTACATTCATATTGGTCCACCCACCCCATCCATCACATTCCCATATTTTCATCCGTAATGTCCAGGTCAGGTTATGACATGATAATGCGTTTCCTGCATTTTAATGATAATTCCCAGTGCCCTCCCCGAGATCAGCCAGGCTATGACAAACTGTATAAAATTCGCCCCCTAATTAATTTTTTTTCTAGAATATTTTCTGAACTTTATGTCCCTGACCAAAATATCTGTGTGGACGAATCTCTTGTCCACATTAGTGGCCGGCTGGGATTCAAGCAATATATTCCCAATAAAAGGGCCAGGTATGGACTGAAGCTCAACAAGCTGTGTGAAAGTGCCACGGGTTATGTGCATGCCTTTCGCATGTGTGAAGGCAAAGACTCCCACCTCCAGCCCCCTGGGTGCCCAACCTACATTGGCACAAGTGGCAAAATTGTCTGGGACCTGGCCTTTCCACTCTTCCAAAAGGGGCATCACATCTACCTAGACAATTATTATACAAGCCTGCCCCTTTTCCGCCACCTGTACCTTGAAAAAACGATGGCCTGCGGTACTGCCCGAACAAACAGGAAGGGCTTCCCACAAAGTTTCGTTAGCACGATTCTACAAAGAGGGGAATCTGCAAGTCTTAGGAACGAGGAAGTGCTGGCCGTAAAGTGGAGGGATAGGAGAGATGTTTATGTCCTGTCCACTATCCATAATGACATCATGGTGGAAATTCATAGACGAGGGGACATCCAAAAGCCAGAGTGTATCCACAGTTATAATCAATTCATGGGGGGGGATGGATTTAAACAATCGCATGCTGCAGCCATACTTAAAGGAAGTCCCTCTACTGGTACAAAAAGTTGCAATATACTTTTTCCATATGGCCATTTATAATTCATACATCACCTATCAAAAATCAACTGAAAGACCTAGCCCCTTCCTCAAATTCATAGATGTCATCACTTCCCTAATCTATCAGCAAGGATCTCCACCACAAACCATTCGCTCCGATTGTGTCAGCAGACAGCATGAACACCATTTCCCTGAGAGAATTCCACCATTAGAAACAGGAAGAAGACGTCAAAAAATGTAAGGTATGCAGAAGAAGGGGAATTAGGAGAGACACCAGTGTTCATTGTCCCCAATGTCCCTCCCAACCAGGCCTATGCATCGTAGACTGCTTCAGACATTATCACACTTTAATAAGTTATTAGTTCCCCATATTTTCAACAGCCTGCAATTTCCCCATTTTTATTATCTGTGCTGATCTTTTGCCTACTGCCTTGATTTACCATGCCTCTGCCTTCCACCTTAACTGTCCCTGGCCTGTTTACCGACAATGCCTCTGCTTGCCGTCTGAATTGCTTCTAAACCACATTTCTGCCTTCCACCGAAAATGACCATGGCTTTTTTATCGACTATGCTTCTGCCTGCCGTCTGGATTATCAACCACGTTTATGCCTTCTTCCTGGACTGACCTCGGCCTGTTAAATTGACAATGTTTTTTGCCTGCTACTTGATCTTTTGCCCTGCTACTGCAGTAGTGGGATTCAAGATAACACAGGGGTCTCGCATATGTTAGGGGCTTCAGAATAGAGAAAAAACTGTTTTTGGTATTCCCCGGGTTTTGTAATTCCCGGAATAGGGTCTGTTTGTCCGGAGGCTTCGAAGAGATTGGGTGGGACGAAGCCTCTAACCCTGTGCCCCATGGGTGGGACGAAGCCTCTAACCCTGTGCCCCAGTCCTATCTGACCAAGGCCCTAAGCCTGATGTTCCTGTCTGCTGCCTGGACCAATACTTTGGCTGTGGTGACCATATCTGCTCTTGCTACCTGTACTGGCCCAAAACTTTTTCGGACCATGTTCCTGCCTGCTGCCTGGACCAATACTTTGGCTGTGCTAATCATATCTCTGCTTGCTGCCTGTACTGACCTAGGACTTTTTATGGACCGTGTTCCTGCCTGTTGCCTGGACCAATACTTTGGCTGTGCTGGCCATATCTCCTTTTGCTACCTGTACTGACCCAAGAGTTTTTCAGACCATGTTCCTGCCTGGTGCCTGGACCAATACTTTGGCTGTGCTGACCATATCTCTGCCTGTACTGACCCAGGACTTTTTATGGACCATGTTTCTTCCTTCTGCCTGGATCTCAGCCTGCTGCCTGTTCTGACCCTGGCTTGTTTATCCACCATATTCCTGCCTGCTCGAATCCTGTTGCCTGCTTCCTGGTCCAATGCTCTCCTAAAACCATAGGTAATCTTTTGCTTATCCTTTCTTTAGCTGTGAAAAAGTCTCACACATGTGGTATTGTCATGTTCAGGAGGAGTAGTAAAATGTATTTTCAAGTATAGAAGAAATATCCTATAAATTGACAACTTTGTGTAAAAAAATATTTTAATTTTCTTTCCACATTTTCTAAA
Source organism: Staurois parvus (assembly GCF_062004578.1). NCBI lineage: Eukaryota > Metazoa > Chordata > Amphibia > Anura > Ranidae > Staurois > Staurois parvus. The sequence continues at coordinate 2,603,650 of NW_028318084.1, read as the reverse complement.
AACTTGTGGAAAAAAATGACATGTTCAAAAGACTCATTATGCCTCAAAGAATATATTTTGGAGTGTTTTCTTTCCAAAATGTGGTAATTTTGTTTTGTTTTTCCTTTGTCTTGCTGCCTGGGACCTTCAAAACTGTGATAGGTAGTCAGGAAATTAGATGTGTAATTTATGCCCCTTTTATGCTCCTAGAATGCATGAAGGTGCTACTTGGATGTTGGGTCTCTGTATGTGGCCAAGCTGCGGAAAAGTCTCACACGTGTGGTATCGCCATACTCAGGAGTAGAATGCATTTTGGTGCATAATTCTTGGTATGTACATGCTGTGTGTTAGAAATATTTTAGAAATGTACAACTTTGTGTGAAAAAAAAAAAGTTTTCATTTTTCTTTCCACATTTTCTAAAAACTTTTGGAAAAAATAACATTTTCAAAAGACTCATTATGCCTTATAACATATACCTTGGGATGTTTGCTTTCCAGAATGGGGTCATTTTGTGGGTGTTTCTATCATCCTGGTGCTCCAGGGCCTTCAAAACTGTGATAGGTAGTCAGAAAATTAGATGTGTAATTTATGCCACTTCTATGCTCCTACAACCTGTGAAGGTACTGCTTGGATGTTGGGTCTCTGTATGTGGCCAGGTTGTGGAAATGTCTCACACATGTGGTATCACAATACTCAGGAGGTGTAGCAGCATGTGTTTTGGGGTGCAATTGCAAGTATGTCTATGCCAGGTGTGAGAAATAACTTGTTATTTTGACAATTATGTGTGAAAAAAAAAAATTAATTCATATTCCAAAAGAATTCTGGGAAAAAATACAACTTCAAATAACTCACCATGTCTTTTACTAAATACTTGGGACTGTATTTTCCAAAAAGGGGTCTTTGGGGGCTATTTGTACTTTCCTAGCATGTTAGGGCCTCAAGAAATGAACAATCAATTTGCAATGATTGGTGCCATAGCTTGTAGACTTTATCTTTCACACAGACTAAATAATATACACAGATTTTTTTTTTTTACCAAAGTTATGTAGAAGTATAAATTTTTGCCTAAATTTATGAAGAAAAATTACTTATTTGCTAAATTTTATAATAGAAACAAAGAAAACTTTTTTTTTCTAAATTTTCGGGGGGTTTTTTGTTTATAGTGCAAAAAATAAAAAACCCAGGGGTGATTAATTACCACCAAAAGAAAGCTCTATTTGTGGGAAAAAAATTATAAAAATTTCATATGGGTACAAAGTTGCATGACCGTGCAATTGCCATTCAAATTGCGACAGCACTAAAAGCTGAAAATTGGCCTGGGCAGGAAGGGGGTAAAAGTGCCCTGTATGGAAATGGTTCAACAATAAGAATATTTTGGACAAGGTGCTGTGTGCAGGGAGTTCTTCATCAGAAGGATACCACTTATTCAGAGATGGATCTCATTTCAAGGAAAATGTTCTTTTGAATGTAGAAGAACTAATGATTGCACTTGGGCTATATATAGATGAGTTTGAAGTGGCAAATCCACTGGGGATATCCAAGAAAAAAAACAAACTATGTGCAGTATATTGGGTACTTGCTAATCATGACTCCAAGTATCGATCAGCTCCTCACTCTATTCAGCTTGCAATATTGTGTAAGGTTAACACAGTGAAAGAAACTGGCTATCCCAAAGTTCTATACCCTCTCATTGAAGATCTTGCAACTCTTAAGAACCATGGTGTTTATATTGAACAACTAGCAGAAAGTGTTAAAAGGCACTGTGTTGTATGTAGCAGAAGACAACTTGGGGGCACACTCTTTGGCAGGATTTCAGGAGAGTTTTACAGCAGGCAATTTTTGCCGATTTTGTATGTGTACACGAGATGACGAGCACAGTAATTAGGTCAGGTCAGGTCTACACCAGCCAAGGACAAGAGAAAGCCATGATAGACATGTGCAGGGGGTTCTACATGGTCATGCTATGGTCATACACCATGGTGTTAAAATGGGGTGCTCATTGAGTGAAAAACTTTCATGTGGTGGATGGCTTTCCACCTGACATTCTGCATGATTTTTTTGGAGGGTGTAGTACCGGTAGAATCACTATGTCTTCAGGATTTGATTACCAAGAAGTATATTTCTTTGGACTCTTTGAATAAGGCTATCAGGCCCTTTCCTTACACATTTTCTGATAAAGATGACCAACCACAGATCATTCCAAAGAACTTCAACTCAAAAGAGATCCATAGGGGGAAATGGCCATGAAAATTGGTCTCTCCTAAGACTGCTTCCATTGATGATAGGCTGCAGTATCCCTGAAGTAGATGTATTATGGGAGATACTAATGCTTCTAAAAGAGATACTGGAGGTGGTGATGTCATCACATTTTACTGAAGATCCATTTCCTGGATTGCAAAATCTCAGAACATAGAGAATTACTGCAGAAAATGTTTCCAAACTTCTTCCGAAACATCATTTTATTGAACACTACCCTCAATTTGTAAAAACATTTGGCCCACTTGTAGATGTATGGACAATGCGTTTTGAAGGGAAGCACAGTTTTTTAAAAAGGTTGAGCATGACACTCGTGATGTCAAGAACATAGCACATACTTTGGCTGTAAGACATCAGAGGATGATGGCCTTCCACTTAGATTCCTCCACATTCTTTAAACCTCCTTTGCAAATTGATAAAGTGAGGTCAGTTATGGTCACGTCTTTCCCTGAAAATATTTAGCGTTTGTTACATCAGCGAAATGCCAAGCAAAGTACAGTGCTGGTTGCATCTTCTGCATGTGTTCATGGCGTTAAATTCAGTGCATGTATGATCATTTGTTGGCAGTTGCTCAGGTCTTCCAGAGTTTAGGCAAATAACACACATTGTTGTCGTCAACACAGAACTCCTGTTAGTCTGCAGACTTTTGAGTTCTTGGCATGTTGAGCATTTACGTGCTTATGGAGTTATGCATCAGTGGAGGAGGATCTCTCAGTCACTCAGCTGTCCAAGCTGAATGATGCATTTCCCTTGTCATCTTACAGAACGAAAGGCAGAGTGTATGTGACACTAAAGCAGTACATATTGTGCTGAAGGACAGTATGAACTAAAATGATTTTCACTTTCTGTAGGACCATGGAGAGCTATAAAGTAAGACTCATCATAACTGAAGAAGACATCCGAAAAGTGTCACTGGATGAAAAACCACAAACTGTTAAGCTGAAGAAAAAGAAAAATGCAAGCTGCAGTATGACTTCCATCTAATGTAGGAAGACCCTTACTTTGATAATGCCCTCTGAGACCTCAATGACATAGGAGACTTGCCAGCTACAAGAGCTACTCTGAAGGTCATTCCATTGCTAGCGAATTCCTCCTCCACCAGTATGTGGTATTATATTTCCATTGAATCAATTATTCTAGAGATTTGCAAAATGGATATATTTGAATTTAGATAAAAAAGATCTATTATTCCGGATGATGTGTTTAAAACCACTGAACATAATAATGACCTTCATGGTCTTTTCACTCACTTAACTAACCATACCACCTCAGAAATTCGCACCATATGGGACATTTCCTTTCTTGAACAGTATATAAAGGATAATATGGTCCCAAGATCCCTTAGATGGGATATTCCATCAGAAACGGACGACATCAACAGCGAGTCTGAGTGCTATCTGTTTTTTAATTGTAAAAGGTATAGAATTATTGAAATTTTTGATCAACAGAAAAAATTAGAATATTTAGATTTTGAAATAAACAAAACTAAGGAAAAACTTTCCCGATATATGGAGAGTGATGAATATAGAGCAGAATCCGATAAATTGAGATTATTATTAGAGAAAACGGAGAAAGAACAAAGAATTAAAAAGAGGAAAAAATATACACGAGATTTAAATGACTACAGGGAGAAGGAAGTCTTCAAATGGGAAACCACTAGATATGATTTCACTAACAATTCACAAGAGGGAGAAATCACAACATTAAATAAAGGGAACCTTAATTTTAGAGGAAATGGAGGGAGGAAAAACTCTTATAGACCCCCTCATACTCCCAGAGGCCCACCTCAGTCGTACCACGATAATATGTATCAACCTTCACCGAATATACCTACTGGAAATAGATTTACACCATTACAAAATTCTTATAGTCCATCCACCGGTTATCGAGATATGAGATCTCTTCCTACGAATCAGTACAAACCACAACAATATTATAGTAATAACCATAGACCACACAATCATAACCAATACCAACAACACTACCAAGGTAACGCAAACAATGACCGAGGGGGACAGAGGATGTATTGGCAAGAACATAACCAATTCCAGACCAATTACACCCATAACCAAACCCCCTCGAATTACAGAAAATCTAATTCTAACAATGGGGAAAAGAAAGGGTTATAGACATTATAATCCGCATACATCATATAATGAACTGCCACGCCCTAATTAAGGACTATCATCATAAGGGAAAATCACAGGAGGATCATAACCCAAGATCACAAACACATCCTGAATACCAACGGGACCATTTTTTAGGGAGAGGCCCTACACACAAAAGAAATATACGAGCAGAGGAAGAAGAGGAGGAAAGTGGATCAACAGACAAAAAACGCAGAACATAGATAAGGAAGGTATTTTCAATCTTAGCTCTAAAGTGTTAACTGATAAGGAATTGTCAGCGTTGAACAAAGGCTTAAAATTTGCACCAGGTACTAACCTTAACAAATTTGACACATTTGTAGACATACATAAATTTACTAGACGCTTGGCTATGAAAAGATATTTTCTTAATAACCCTCTAACTAGACAGACCAATACCCAAGGCCCGATACATATAAAATCATCACATCTAAAAAACGCCTCCCTATTTAATCCTCCGGCCCACTCCCATATTTCTATTTTCAAGAATATGGTCCTAAAAGATTTAGAGAAATTAAAAATCAATAATTGGGACTCCAAAGGCCCCAAAGAAATGGAGAAACTGAAGGACGATCTGTTAAAAGAAAAAGAATTAGTTATACGCCCTGCTGATAAAGGGGGCGGAGTGGTTGTTCTTGATAAAAAAAGACTACATAACACAATTTGGTGACATATTGAGTGATAGCAATACGTATAAAGTATTACATAATAATCCTCTGATGTCGTATAAAAAGACTCTTTAAGTGCATTTTGAAAAAAGGTTATGAAGAAGGTATATTGAACAAAAGAGAGAAGGATTACCTAAAGTCCATAAAAATCTGGTTAAACCTCCGGGAAGACCAATAGTGAGCGGTATAGGATCATTAACATCACGCATTGGAGAGTATATAGATTTCTTTTTGCAACCGCTGGTTATTAACACTCCTGCGTTTCTGAAAGATACGAAGCAAGTTTTAGTGGACCTAAAAACTGAGTTACAACAACCCACGTACTTAGTGACGGCGGATATAGCGTCATTATATAGCAATATAAAACATATTGATGGGTTGACAGCAGTGGATTTTTATTTAAGCAAATCGGATGACATTCCACTAATCACAAAAAATTTTTATTATGGAACTCCTTGATTTCGCGATGACACATAATTAATTTTGGTTTGGTGACAAATATTATTTGCAAACCACTGGTGTCGCTATGGGGGCAAAATTTGCCCCCAGCCTAGCCAATTTGTTCATGGCCAACTGGGAGGAAGAGATAATTTACTCTAGGGACTGGCCTGATCTCGTTCTTTATAAACGCTATATAGACGATATTTTACTCCTATGGAAGGGAGACGAATTTACGCTAATTTTTTTAATATCAAGCTGACATATGAATACAGTTATTACGAAATAAACTTTTTGGATTTAACACTTTTTAGAGAGGGGACAAGCATTTTGACTAAAAGTTTCTTCAAAATTACTGATAGAAACAGTTTCATCCCAAAATCTAGTTGCCATCATCCCAGATGGCTAAATGGGATCCCCAAAAGTCAGTTTTTACGTATCCGTAGAAATTGCGACAAATTGGAGGATTATACTTCCCAAGTTAACATCCTCAAAATCACAATTTGTTGAAAAAGGGTATAATACTGAGGTTTTTAACAAGGAGATTATAGAAGTCGGTAATTTGGAAAGAGAGAATCTCCTGGGCCCTAGAATTAAACGTAATAACGAAAGATTCTGTCCCTTCATTACGAATTATTCGTTACAATATGAGTATATCAAGAATTATTAAGAGGAATTGGTCTATTCTCAGGAACGACCCTATATTGGGCGAATCATTACCTTGTCAACCAGAAATCACATTCAGGAAAGCTCCACCGCTGAGAAACATTTTGGCGCCGAATATTATTAACCCACCCAAAAACATCTCCTTTAACTTCAACCATAAAGGATTCTACCCCTGCAACAGGTGCATGTTGTGCGTTTATAATGGAATACGCAAAAAACAATTAAGAACTTCCATTCAAATATTACTGGTAAAACATATGACATCCAAAGAACGATAACATGTTATAGCACTCATGTGGTATATCTACTGGAGTGCGATTGTGGGAAACAATACATTGGTAGAACCACTAGAAGGTTACGTGACAGACTCAGAGAACATCTTTCCAATATCAAAAAAGTCTTTAAAGACCACTCGGTATCAATGCATTTTAGGGAAGCCCACAAGAAAAATCCACATGGTCTGAAGTTTACTGGAATCAACATAGTAAACAGCCATTGGAGGGGTATTTTTAAACGCCGTGCGGTATCAAGGTTAGAAACCAAATGGATCTACCTGTTACGTACTTTGGCGCCATTTGGCTTGAATGTAGAATTAGATATAAAATTGTTATATCGATACAAGTTAACCGTCCCTGTTTTTACAACTATTTACAATATTTAGGGAAATATTTTTATAAAACAAAAAATGGTCTATGGTTATAAATTCTATTTTATTATAAAATAAAAAATTGTTTTAAATATCCGTTATTTAAAACAATCCTTTTACGAATATTTTGGAAGACTATACATTTTTATAGAGTGGTATTATTTTATTATCCTTACATGGGGTAACGCATTAAGTTTTATATGTATTTAGTGAGTTTTTATTTATCGGAGGCTGTGAAATATGGATGTGAATATAAATATTAGATACGCACTGAAGGACAGCCTTCTTTTTTTAAATAATTAATATGAAATAAATTATGTATTTTATATACACTTTCAAGCATCATACTATTATTTGTATGCATACAGAGTGTTTTTGTAATTTGATACAGACATAATTTTTAACACATCTTGCTTGATTTTACGGTTTAGTATTATTAGGAATTTTAAATACGCACAATTCACCATTGTATTATATGATTTTATGACACATACAATTGTCTACATTTATGTATAATTTAATATGTTTAATAATTATGACTGAGGACTAATTATATATGTGGGTCTGCGCATGCCATTATGATTTTTAGTCAATTGAGACTTGTAGTTCCACCATTATATCACATATACTAAGTATATCAGCCAATTGAGGGGATAACACCTGTTATGATAAATAAGAGGGCGAGATTCAAACTATCCCTACTCCTAAAATGCGAATATACATGTTTACTAGGTAATTTGAGTGTACAGGAGATAATAGCCAACTACAGGAACTTAACAGAGTGAGTCCCTGTGCTCTTTCCCATGGAACAAAAAATCCCCATAGGAATCAATGTAATTTTGGACTCCTTCAAAATGGCCGCCACGCGGACGATCTGCACATGCGCGAGCGGACGACGATGACGTCATGAAGTCCTAATGCGCATGCGCCGCCCACATTATATAAGAAATGTCACTGAGAGCAGCCAGCTTCCTTTGATAACGTGCAATCGCACGAAACATGTCAGGAAGTTGCTCTCAGTGACTTTACCATGTTGATTCCCCATCTGGCCAGATGCCATTGAAAGTGTAAGTGTCACTACAAAATATTTTTTATACTGGTTTCAAATAAAAGCTGTGTTGCACTATGATCGCTTCTCGGCCTTTTGGCTAAGATCAAGTGTAGTATCGACCTTGCCTTTAGGGGTGTCCCGGCTTCCAGCTAGGACGTTGAGAAACACTTGTATCTATCCAAGCCATTTGGTCTGTGTGGGGTACCCTCTTCTCGGCCTTGTAGGATCGTCGATTAAATTCGGCTTCACCTACTTGCTGCTATTGGGTTTGAGGCTTAGCCCCCACACAGAACGAGTTTGTGATCTTCCCCCCCCCTTGTTCACTCTGCGTTACTACCTCCGGGCAGTAGACGCTCAATAGCCTTTTCAAAGGCTAAGCAAGCGAGAGTGAAGCCGCCGAGGAAGAAGAAGGAGAAGGAACCCGACCAAGATCTCTGGGAAGCCCTCCTGAGAACTCCTCTGCGCCAAGATGGGGAAGAAACAGACCGTGAAGAAGCCACAGAACGCCGCTCCCGCCAAGACCCCGGGAGAAGCCCCCTCCGCCTCCACCTCCACCCCAGACCGCTCCGGCCCTGCAGACGGTCTCCCTCCCTTGGAGCCCTGGATGAAGCAGACAGTCGTGCTGCGGCTGAAAGAGGTGGACGGCAGAATCCCGGAGATGACCCCGGAAGTCTTTGGCAAGAAGATGATCCTTGAACAAGGATTTAGCAAGGCAGAGACCCTGTCGGTGCAGTCCTTTGTGAAAGGTTTGTTCCTTGTCACATTTGTCTCCATACAGGTGTGCAGAAGGTACTGGGAGGCAGTGAAGACCGCTGGACCCGACTCCCTCTTCCGAAAGTTCGCTGCGAACTCTCCCATTCAAAGGGACGAAAGAAGGATCACGGTGTCCATGAGGAACCCTCACGTCCCCGGCAGAGACATCGCCACCTACCTCCAAAGGTTTTGTGTCGTGTTGAAGGACCCAGTCCGGATACTAGACACCAACGGCTTCTGGACTGGTAAGTGGGCTGTGTTTTGCAGGCTACTAAGAGATCGTCCCGCTGGAGATCTCCAACACCTGCAACAGTGCTTCTCCCTGGGATCGTCATCAGGACTCCTACACTACCCAGACCTACCCCAGTCATGCCGCAAGTGCGGCCAGCCGGGGCACGAGGGTAAGGAATGCAGTGTGCTTTCTTGTAGGTTCTGTAGGTCTGCAGGTCACGAGACCAAGGATCGCCCAAGGTCCAGAACCTGCAACCTCTGTGGACGGTCCGAGCACGTCTACAGAGACTGCCCAGAAAGAAGCAGGACGTACGCCGGGGCCCTGAGCAAGGGCCCGGCCACCAAACCAACGCCACAAAAGCCTCCAAAGGACCCGGGTAAGAGGAACCCCCCCCAGGCCCCAGGTACCCCTGCCCCTGGCCCCCCTGGCCCCCGGCCCCCCTGCCCCTGGCCCCCCTGCCCCTGGTCCCCCTGCCCCTGGCCCCCCTGCCCCTGGTCCCCCTGCCCCTGGTCCCTCTGTCCCGGCCCCCGGCCCCTCGGCCCCTGGTCCCCCTGCCCCTACCCCCCCTTGCCCCCCTGCCCCTGCCCCGGTCCCACCCCCCCCGGACCTGTCCTCCCAGGAGGACTTCCCGCCCCTTCCCCCTGCCACCCCTGTCAGCAACTCTGCGGCGGGGTACAGGAAGCGGAAGAAGGAGCAGGCCAGCCCGGCGGCGGAGGACACCTCCTCTGCCACCAAGCGGCCTGCCGTCCTCCAGAATGCCGCAGGCCCCGACCCCGTGGGGGAGGACCTCGACACGCTGGAGGAAGAAGAGGTGGAGGAAGAGATGGCTCTGACCCAGTCGGAACCAGATCTCTCCACCGACTTCAATGAGGTCCTCAACGAGTGTCAGAAATGGATTCAGCATTGGTGGTGGGACTCTCCTGCCGTGTGGGCTGCAGTACCAGAGCTGACCAGCGGGTGCTCTCAGCACTGGTGGTGGGACTCTCCTGCCGTGTGGGCTGCAGTACCAGAGCTGACCAGCGGGTGCTCTCAGCACTGGTGGTGGGACTCTCCTGCCGTGTGGGCTGCAGTACCAGAGCTGACCAGCGGGTGCTCTTAGCAGCCAGAAGCTCACAATCAGCCAAACCTGGGGCTGATTACAGAAAGGTGTATATAAGGCATGACCAGGCCTGTGCTCTTTGCCTTGGTGTATGTCTCCCCATGTGCCCCTGTATCCTGTTCCTAGTTCCTGTGAGAAGATACCTTGTTGCCGACCCTGTCTGATCCTGATTCCTGTTGACCGTCTCCTGCTCTGACTACTGGCTCATCCCTGACTATTCTTCTGCCTGATCCTCTGTACTGCGCTGTCCATGAGTTACTGAACCCGGCTTGTGACCTTGACCATTCTCTGCCTGCTCCTTTGATACCTTGCTGCCCGCACGTTGCTGACTTGGCCCGTCTGACCACGCTAACTACTCTGCCATCCATCCATCCTGCACAGATCCAGCCGTACCTGCACATACCTCTGGCGGATCCCTCTATCACTAGCAGGTGTACTCAGGGGCCGCGACCTGGTTCCTGTCTGCTCCAAGTCCATCCCCACCATCAGGGGCCCTGGTGAATAGCAGACTGGGACTTAGACTCCGCGCCCTGGGGAATCCTGCCCTGAGGACCGCTAGAGGTACCACCAGGCAGTCGTTACAGAACCCTACGGCCGGCCTGACCGTTCCACCTCTCCAGCCCTGACTACGCCTGTGTTCCTGCACCTCCTAAGATTAGTGGAAGGTTAGTTTGTTCACTGTGCGTTTATATATATCTGGGTGGCTAATAATACCTGTATAATACTATACCTGAGACCTGCGTTTCCCTGTGTCAGTCCGCACCTTTCTGGTCATTCCTTGATTCCTGACATCACACCAAGGCCTTTCCTGACCAGAAGTGGCTGCACAGGGAAGCCATCTTGACTTGTTGTGCAGGATGCATCCTGATGAGGTTATATATTTGTCTATGCTAGTCTTTGATGACAGGGAATATGCCTATCCGACTCTGCGGGAGTATACCCGGGATCAGCTGCTAGAGTGCATACGGGTCGCTCATTCCCTAGTAGGTCAGGTCCTAGAGCTCTCTGAGGTGCAACCATTGATTCAGGCTTGTATTGAGTTGGCTTCATCTAGTACCCCTGAAAGCAGGGATGAATTTCTTCCTCCATTCAGGGCGAGTCAAATAATATCACTGGTATGGTTGTTGGAGGATGATCCGGATTGCTTCTTGGAGCATTATTCAGCATATTCACCACAGGTGCTAAAGAAGTGTATAAACGCAGTGCAAACTTTGATCAGACAGGCCTTGTGTAAGCTGAGCGTTGTCCAACCCTTACTGCAGACATGGTCAGACTTGTTACACCCAGCCTCAATCAGCTTGCAACGAACCAGTCCTGTTTCTCATCATTCCTCTGCTCAAAGCTCTTTTCCTGCATTCCCGACAGCACCCCCAGTGACAGCCCCCCCAGTGACAGCCCAGTATACCCAGCAATCTGCCACATGTCGGTACCCTACTCCCACTCACTGTACTGTTGTGCCAGTTGACTCGGTGCCAGTTGACTTGGTGCCCGCTGTCGTACCAGTTGACTCGGTGCCAGTTGACTCGGTGCCCGCTGTCGAGCCAGATGACTCGATGCCAGTTGACTCGGTGCCCGCTGTCGTGCCGGTTGACTCGGTGCCCGCTGTCGTGCCGGTTGACTCGGTGCCCGCTGTCGTGCCAGTTGACTCGGTGCCCGCTGACTCGGTGCCAGTTGACTCGGTGCCAGTTGACTCGGTGCCCGCTGTCGTACCAGTTGACTCGGTGCCCGCTGTCGAGCCAGATGACTTGATGCCTGATGATTCGGTGCCAGTTGACTCGGTGCCCGCTGTCGCACCAGTTGACTCGGTGCCAGTTGACTCAGTGCCCGCTGTTGAGCCGGATGACTTGATGCTTGATGACTCAGTGCCCGCTGTTGAGCCGGATGACTTGATGCTTGATGACTCGGTGCCCGCTGTCGTACCGGTTGACTCGGTGCCAGTTGACTCAGTGCCCGCTGTCGTACCAGTTGACTCGGTGCCCGCTGTCGAGCCAGATGACTCGATGCCTGATGACTCGGTGCCCGCTGTCATGCCAGTTGACTCGGTGCCCGCTGTCGAGCCAGATGACCTGATGCCCGAGGACCCAGTGCCCGCTGTTGAGCCACATAACCTGATACCTGATGACTTGGTGCCCGCTGTCGTGCCAGTTGATTCAGTGCCCACTGTTGTGCCAGTTAATTTGGTGCCTGCTGTCAAGCTTGGTGACCCGGTACCCGCGGTTCTGCTAGAAGGCTTGGTGCCCGCTGACGTGCCCGGTGACTCTGTGCCCGCTGTCGTGCCAGATGACTTGGTGCCCGCTGACGTGTCTCTGCCCGCTACACAGCCCGACATGCCAGCCCCTGATGTCCAGTTAAACTGGCCGATAACTGATACCCAGCCTGCTCCTGGAAATCCTGTGCCCAGTGACCTGCCTTCCTTGGTTCTCCTACACAAAGAGAAGTCTACCAGAAGGAAACCCAGCCAACCGGTTTACTCCGGCAGTAGGATATTCAGCCAGTTACCGGACCCGGGCGGTGGAACATTTTGCCCACTAAGGACTGTTTGGAGCGTCCTGAGGCCGCTCCTTGAGGGGGGGGTTCTGTCAGGAATGGATTCAGCATTGGTGCTGGGACTCTCCTGCCGTGTGGGCTGCAGTACCAGAGCTGACCAGCGGGTGCTCTCAGCACTGGTGGTGGGACTCTCCTGCCGTGTGGGCTGCAGTACCAGAGCTGACCAGCGGGTGCTCTCAGCACTGGTGGTGGGACTCTCCTGCCGTGTGGGCTGCAGTACCAGAGCTGACCAGCGGGTGCTCTTAGCAGCCAGAAGCTCACAATCAGCCAAACCTGGGGCTGATTACAGAAAGGTGTATATAAGGCATGACCAGGCCTGTGCTCTTTGCCTTGGTGTATGTCTCCCCATGTGCCCCTGTATCCTGTTCCTAGTTCCTGTGAGAAGATACCTTGTTGCCGACCCTGTCTGATCCTGATTCCTGTTGACCGTCTCCTGCTCTGACTACTGGCTCATCCCTGACTATTCTTCTGCCTGATCCTCTGTACTGCGCTGTCCATGAGTTACTGAACCCGGCTTGTGACCTTGACCATTCTCTGCCTGCTCCTTTGATACCTTGCTGCCCGCACGTTGCTGACTTGGCCCGTCTGACCACGCTAACTACTCTGCCATCCATCCATCCTGCACAGATCCAGCCGTACCTGCACATACCTCTGGCGGATCCCTCTATCACTAGCAGGTGTACTCAGGGGCCGCGACCTGGTTCCTGTCTGCTCCAAGTCCATCCCCACCATCAGGGGCCCTGGTGAATAGCAGACTGGGACTTAGACTCCGCGCCCTGGGGAATCCTGCCCTGAGGACCGCTAGAGGTACCACCAGGCAGTCGTTACAGAACCCTACGGCCGGCCTGACCATTCCACCTCTCCAGCCCTGACTACGCCTGTGTTCCTGCACCTCCTAAGATTAGTGGAAGGTTAGTTTGTTCACTGTGCGTTTATATATATCTGGGTGGCTAATAATACCTGTATAATACTATACCTGAGACCTGCGTTTCCCTGTGTCAGTCCGCACCTTTCTGGTCATTCCTTGATTCCTGACATCGAGGTCCTCAATCAGATTGGTCTGGGCCAGGACACCTGTCAGGCTGCAGAGGTCACAGAGGTCGCCCCCCCTCCCCAGGGGAGGTAAGCACAGCCCCTGCCGACTAACCCCTTCATCTCTTTCCCATGATGGCTGAGATATCTATCTTTTCCATTAATGTGAGGAGCATAAAGGACGTGTCTAGGAGGCAGACTGTGCTGACCTTTCTTTCCACACAGCAGAGTGATGTGTACATGCTTCAGGAGTGCGCACTTCCCCCTCTGAGGAGGTACACTCATTTGTCCTCCCAGTGGACCCATGGTCCCTCCTACTGGTCTGGGGGTGGCGATTGCAAGTCCGCAGGGGTTGCGGTTCTTATCAGGGGAAGACGTTTCACTGTTGACTCCGTCCATGAGCTCGTCTGTGGCCGCCTTCTGGTCATAGATGGTTCGTGGGCGGGGGAGCCCGTTAGGCTCATCAACGTGTACGCTCCCCCGGAGAAGAACGCGCGGCTGGAACTTTTCCAAACCCTGCGGACGCAACTCGCCACAACGAGAACAGTAGTAATCGGCGGTGATTTTAACTGTCCGATAGAGGAGGATGGGCGCAGCTCCAGCATGTACGCAAAACTCGGGGCGCGGTTCCGTGAACTACTCATGGAGCCGCCCCGATGGATCCGTGCGCTCCAGGATTGACTTTGTGCTCACCTCCAGGGCAGTCAGGCACCGCGGGTTCTCCATGGTTCCCTGCTTTTTCTCTGACCACAGGGCCATTCACTTTCAAGGTGATCTGGGAGAGGGCTTTGCCCCGGGCCCAGGCTCCTGGAAGCTGAATTGCACCCTGCTGGGCGATGAGGAACTGCTAGCGGAGCTCAGGGAAATCTACGGTGCCTGGCGAGAGGAGAAGTCTTTCTTTCCTAAGGTCAGCGACTGGTGGGAGTTCGTGAAAGTCAAGCTGCGCAGCTTCTTTCAGGCCAGGGGACGCCAGCAAGTGTGTGCCAGGAGGAAGGAACTCAGGAGGCTGCAGCGTCAGCTGCAGTCCCTGCAGGACCTTCACCACTGTGGCTGGGACGTGAGGCAAGACCTGGAGGACACCAAGAAGTGCTTGAAAAAGCACTTTGAGGAAGAATCCAGGCACATTGTCTTCCGTGCCAAAGTGGAGCATCTCGAGAAAGGTGAGAAGTGTAACTCTTTCTTTTTCAGGAAACTCCACTCAGGACACACACCCCTGTCGGAGCTGCGTGACAAGACTGGAACACTCCAGAAGGGGAAGGAGGCCGTGATGGAAGTGGTCAGCGACTACTACTCCGACCTCTACTCCCCTAAAGAAACAAACTCGGAAGCGGCCGACAGGTTCTTGTCAGGTATCTCTAACACTATTGATCCTGCAGGTTTGTCGGCCACCAACGCCCCCTTGACGTTGGAGGAGCTGCACTCTGCCGCTAAATCCTTTAGGCAAGGCAGGACCCCGGGTTGCGACGGTCTCCCAGCGGAGCTCTATGTAGCGCTGTGGGATCTCGTGGGCCCGGACCTGCTCGAGCTGTACGAGGAGATGGTGGTGGAGGGCAAGATGCCTCCTTCGTTGAGGGAGGGGATGATCACGATCCTGTACAAGCGTAAGGGGGAGAGATGTGACTTGAAAAATTGGCGTCCCATCTCTCTTCTGAACGTGGACTACAAGATCCTCGCCAAGGTCATGGCGTACAGACTGAAGGCTGTCATCGGACAGATCATCAACCCGGATCAGACTTGTGGCATTCCTGGCCGCAGGATTGCGGACAGCCTAGCGCTTGTCCGGGACACGGTCCAATACATCAAGGACCGCCGTGTGCACGCGGCCCTGGTCAGTCTTGATCAGGAGAAGGCCTTTGACCGTGTCTCCCATGGGTTTATGTGCAGAGCCCTGCGCAGGTTTGGTCTCGGGGAAATGTTTTGTTCATATGTTGACATCATGTATAATGACATCTGTAGTTCCGTGCAGGTGAACGGCTGGAAGACTGACCCCTTCCCGGTTCTCTCCGGGGTCAGACAAGGCTGTCCTCTCTCACCTCTGCTTTTTGTTTGCTGTATAGAGCTCTTCGCCGAATGCATCAGACGGAATCCAGAGATCGGGGGAATCACCGCACCGGGACCAGACAGACGGGAAGTGAAGTGCTCGCTCTACATGGACGACGTGACGGTGTTCTGTGCCAACCAGCGCTCCATCGACCTGCTCGTCCAGACCTGCGAGGACTTCGGCCAAGCTTCGGGGGCAAAGGTCAACTGCGGGAAGTCGGAAGTCATGCTCTTCGGAAAGTGGTTCCTGCCTTCTTCTGCATCCATGCCCTTTGGCATCAAGACAGACTTCATGAAGATTTTGGGAGTTTGGTTTGGTGCCGAGGGCGCAGCCCTGAAGTCTTGGGAGGAGAGACTGGCCAAGATGCGCCAAAAGTTTGGACTCTGGAGCCTCAGAGACCTCACCATCGAAGGGAAGACACTGGTACTCCGCAGCGAGATTCTCCCTGTGTTGCAGTACCTCGCCCAGGCCTGGCCCCCCCGGGTCAACACCTGCAAGGCCATCACCAGGGCGGTGTTTCACTTCATCTGGGGCTCCAAGATGGACAGAGTGAAGCGGGCAGTCATGTTCAAGGAACCCCTCAAGGGCGGTAAGGGCGTGCCCGACATCGCCACCCAGCTGAGGGTGTTCTTTGCTTGTAACTGCGTCCGCAGAACTTTGCCAAGACGGACTATGGACTCTGGCGGGAACGCAATGTCTCGCTTCTTCCTGTTGCCTCTCTGGAGGTCCCTGGGGTGGGACACTTGGGATAGTTCCATCCCCTACAACTGGGACACTCCTTGGTTCTACTTGGATACCTTCAAGTTCATCAGGGAGCAAGGGCTGCAGGGAGTCAAGCCGGACTTGTGGAAGCCAAAGACGATCTACAAGCTCATCCGAGCCAGCGACATTTTGGAGTCGGTTCCAGGCCTGCCTTCAGACACCTGCAAGGTGGTCTGGAGGAATGTTTCTTCCAACATCCTCACCAACAGGCACAAAGACCTGGCATGGATGGCTATCCAGGGGGGACTGCCTCTCAGGACATTTATGCATGCCAGGAACCTGAGCAGATACAGACACTGCCCCTTCTGCATCATCCATGAGGAAACGTCTTACCACGTTTTCTGGGAGTGCTCATTTGCTCAGGCCCTGTTGGGGGCCCTGGAACCTGAACTCAAGGACTTTGTGCCACAGACAGCCATCACTCACTTTGGGGTGTTGAATGGACTGTTCTGTGGAACTTTTTCTTTGGAGGACATTGACGGCTCCTGGCGGGTGCTGTGCTGTTTTAAGGACGCTTTATGGTGCGCCAGAAAGCGCCTCATCCACCAGCGGGAGAGGATGTCCATTGAGGACTGCCGCAGACTGATCCTCAGTCTGCTCAGAGACTATTCCTTGTTGGACTTTAAGGAGGAAGAGGACGTCTGAAGATTTCCCCCTTCCCCCTACTCCCCCTTGCGTGTCTTTGTCCCTTCAATAAAGCTTCGGGCCTGTGTTTCCCCCTTCCCTCCCCTCCCCCCCCCACACACCCGATGCCTATTGTTGATAGTGTTTTTCAGTTATCGTTTTCGTGCATGACATAGTGACTAGGAAATGTATATTGTATTAGGATGCTACAGTTTTTGGGGTAAGCGGCGTCATGCATGACGTGGTGATCCGGGGGATTCATCCTCTGTGCACATCACGTCAGGCATCATACCGCTGAGCGAATGTATTTATTTGCCTGAATGTATTTATCGTATGTTTGGAACTGTATTGCTATGTGGTGCGCTGCGTCGCAGTACAGGGTGAGATGTACCCCGATTACACGTAACATGTTGTTTTTGATGCTTCTGCAATAAAAGTATCTTTTCAATCAAAAAGCTGTGTTGCACTATGGAACTGTTCGTGCTTGGGCTCTTTTTTCTGTGAGCCCACTTCCAAAGGAGCCCCTGGGATGATATGCTAATTACTGGCACCCTTTGAGAGATCTCAGCTGCATAACATCCATCTGTGATTCTTGAGCCCTGGATCCTGGATGATATTCAGACCGCTGGCTCCCCCTGGTGGATCGGAATTACATTACCTGGATATACTGGTTGAAATACCATAATCTCTATAGGCGTTCTTCACCAGCTGATTCGGGTTCTGGATGTCTAAACCTAGATGATCTAATACCATCTATTACATGCGCAATATTAAGCGCTATCTGGTTAGTGCATTCTACAGCTATATTTTCTCACGGAAGTTACCATATTTTAATTAAGAATATCAAAGAGACTGTCACGGTTTATCACCTATCTGTAATAGTGTGGAATACTGAATTATCATAATCGAGACTTTATATTGGGATTTATTGTAGATATATATGTTCATTTTTAAGCGCTGCATGGTGTATGAATTGTGAGTATGTCTGATGCCTCAGATGATACAGAGATCCTATCCACACACAGCTCCTCACCATTTACGAGACAAGAGCGATGGCCAGAGTTTTTTGACATTCCAAAGTTTTCAGTTGACGTGGAATTCAAGACAAAACTAATCTTTTATTTCTACGAGACAATACATACCTAAAATGTACCACGAGACATGAAACAGCATTTTGGAAAAGCTTTCTGAAACAATTTACAAATTTGATACCTATCCAAATGAAGAACGGATCCATTCTGTGTGATTACGCTTATAAAAAAGCATCCCTGCCTCAAGAAACCAGGCTCACCGGATGGGTGTTCTGGCTGGAAAAATAACTTGAAATTCAAAATGGGGAACGATCGTACTAAACTGAGAAGAGCAGGCTGCATAGAGGTTGCGGTAAATGGGGGCAAACAAGGTTCCCCAGAAATGGCATCAAAAGGCCTAAAAAAGACTAAAGAGATATGAGGTCAATTACCTACCTCCCCGAAGGACAGAATGAAGATGGCCTAGAGGCTGAGAGAAAGCTCCTAGTTGAAGAAATGAAAAAGCTGATCCCCAGTGGAAATGTCATTGCATCAAAGATGGACTTTACCTTTTCACTGCGTAGGCGGGAGATTGTGGAGACTGAACCTTTAGTGAAAACAGTAAAAGAGAGGTGGCCACCCTGTTTACAGAGAGACAAGTGCTGATATTGATGCTCTGCTTTGTACTATGAAACATTTAGTTTTATTCTTGGGCTGGTGTCTTTACCTTTTTAGTGACCGCTTTTTCCAGTTGAAACTGGTGCAATCTGCTGTGTCCATGATGACTTTCTTTAGTGGTGTGTGTGTTTTTTTTTGTTTTTTTCTTCTCCAAGTGTCCACTTATAGTACCTTTTTAATCCCTTCCAGTCCTTAGGCTGTTCATAAACCACTTTAGGCTGAAGTGGTTATATCAGGATTATGACTACAGCTACAGTCATGATCCAGGTATGATTATTTTATTTTTAAGCATCCAATTCCCTGCAAGGTAAAAGTAATTCCAGTGGGAATAAAGCCACTAGATTACTTTTACAGGTGGCAGAAAGGGGACCCCCTCTCAATGCCGCCTCTGCCAGGCTTTCCCAGTCCTATCGGAAAGCTCAGTAAGGATGCGACCAGCGGCATCCACTTCCTGGGATACAGTGAAAGGAACTGAAGACCTGTCACAACCCATGCACTCAAAGGGTGTTAAGTACAGGGTGCAGCAACATAACTTCCTTTTTTGAAATGCGTGCCATTCAGGCTGTAGCGGCCATAGCGGGGCGGGAGTGGTCTCAGGCGACAGGCGCTGTTCTAAAGTTTTTGTTCTCTTCCAGGTCAGTCATCATCATGCGTTGGAACAGTGAGTAGTGTGCGTTTGCCGTAGAGGCCTACTTTTCAAACGGATTTTCTGTGATCGCAAACCAACGCGCCTTCCGACATCGCTTCAATGTAGCCCCGTTGGGCCGTGTCCCGGACCGGAATTCAATTGTTACGTGGGTCACTACGTTCAGACAAACCGCGAATACGACAAGACGAAGAGCTGGAGTCCCTCGACCCATCAGATCACCTGAGAACATCGAAGCAGTGAGAGCTTCAATCTTGCGATCCCCGCAGCATTCTGCGCGCAAACATGCGTCTGCCCTTGGACTTTCGGATCGTTCAGTGAGGCCAATTCTTCACGATGACCTTCATTACCATTACCATCCGTACAAGTTGGTGAATGTGCAGGAACTCTCTGAACGCGACTTCAATTCTCGAAGGAACGCATGTGAGGCAGTACTCGAAAACGTCCCTGAGGACGCAATTGTTTTTTACAGTGATGAAGCCCATTTTCACTTGACTGGATGCGTCAACAAACAAAACATGCGCAACTGGGCCGACACCAATCCTCGAGAATTGCATCAAAGGCCTTTGTATTCATCTAAAGTCACAGTGTGGTGTGCAATTGCCTCAGCTGGGATTATTGGTCCCTGGTTCTTTGAAGAAAATGAGGTCACAGTGACAGTGAATTCAGACCGGTATGTGAACATGTTGGAGGAATTTGTTTTTCCACGACTTGATGAATTGGACTTAGGGGACATTTGGTTCCAACAGGACGGAGCAACGGCTCACACTTCAAGAGCATCAATGGCTGTTTTAAGGGAACACTTCCCGAAGCGCCTCATCTCAATAAGGGGCGATTTGGAGTGGCCAGCCCGTTCCCCCGATTTGGCCTCTTGCGGGATTTCAAAAAACCCCACAAAAAAAAGTTGCATTTATGTAAACCGTCCAAGGACCCTACAAGACCTAAAGGCCAACATCCGTGCAGAAATTGCCAACATACCCGCTGGTAAGGATCATGAAAAACGCCAGAAATCGGCTTATTCAGTGTATGGACAATGGGGGGCGTCACGTACCTCATATGATTTTCAAAACTGTGTAAAACAGAACTTTAGATATGTACCTACATTATTAAAGACAATAAAAACAATTGATTCATAAAATGGGTTTTATTGCGTTTTGAAAAATGGAAGTTATGTTGCCGCACCCTGTATACCACGTTTGTTATATTTAAACAAACAGAAAACACACAAGGACTTTGCTGTTGATCTCTTTGTGATGGTAATAAAGTTGATCCAAAAAAAATTTAACTCACAATGTAAATAAAAGTAGGCATCCTCGCCCCCTCTTATTCATGCACAAATGCAAACGCGCATGTAAGCCCCCCAAGCATATGTAAATGCCAATCACATCACACATGTGAGGTATCACTGTGAATGTCAGTGTGAGATCAATAATTCCAAGGCCAGACCTCCTGTGTAATTCTAATCTGGTAACCTGTAAAAAGTGTCATCTATGGAAATTTTTAGGTACCATGCTTTGGCACCGTTCCATGAGCACACACAATTTTAAAGCGCGACATGTTGGGTATCTACTCAGCATAATTATTTTTTATATTCTACCAAACATGGCAGAACCCAAAAAAAATATATTAGTGTTTTTGCACATTAAAATTAATGTGCTGCACAAATATATTAAAACCTAAATATCAAACACCCACCACTTAAGTCTCTAGCACCTGTGCTTAAAGAGTTTGGGGTTTCTAAGTATTTTTCTGGTGGGAAAAAAAGTTGAGGGTGTTTTGTTTTGTTTTTTTGTGTTTCATGTGTTTGCAGAGTTCAATAGAATAGCCACCACATATCTGCAGAATGTTTGATGCCCTGGATAGATACACACCACGCTTTGTTACAATCTTCAAGCCCAAGAAAAGAAGTGTTGGAGAGACTTTGTCCATGTTTGTGCAGCAAATTAATTCAGAGATGAGTCTACTGCAACTCTTTTTGTTTGTTCTCAACTTACAAAACACCTTGCATGATTGACTTTGTTGTAATATACAGAAATATGTAAGATACCATAAATGTACAACCTGTAACCTCTACTACAATCCCTTTTGGCCGATGTTGCTACCTGTATTGATTTCAATATTTTAAAGTGGTCTTGAAAAGTTGTGATCCAATTATGTTAAAACATCAAAGCTATGGGTGTAACTTAACTTCAATCAGTAACTTTCCTGAACTGTCAAATAGTGTGATACTTGTTTCATAAACATGTGTTTACTGTAGGTTTACATTTTATGCAATAATAAACTGAACTTTTGATAGTTAACTTCTAAAAACCTGATGTGACAGCAATGCGCACCCTTGTGGTCTGAGGCCACCCTGTTCTACTTAGTGATGACCCCAGTACATTCTACATCACCTGCTTTGTAAGTTGTCATAGTTGCACCTTGGCACTTGTGGGGGGATTCGATTTGTATTCCTTAGAAATACAGATTAATACTGACTATATTACTAGTATAGTGGTGGGCATAGAAGTTTATAAAATGTAATCCCTTAGTGAAGGAGGGTAAAACAAATGTTAATGCCTGAACACAATTTTACAACTTTGACATGTTAGTAGAACTGTATCGTTACAACTACTTTGTGTATCCAGGTGGATTATACCCTTTTTTGTGTGTGTGTATGTACAGTGGGACAAAAAAGTATTTAGTCAGCCACCAATTGTGCAAGTTCTCCCACTTAAAAAGATGAGAGAGGCCTGTAATTGGCATCATAGGTAGACCTCAACTATGAGAGACAAAATTAGAAAAAATCCAGACAATCACATTGGCTGATTTGGAAAGAATTTATTTGCAAATTATGGTGGAAAATAGGTATTTGGTCACCTACAAACAAGCAAGATTTCTGGCTCTCACAGACCTGTACCTTCCTCTTTAAGATGCTCCTCTGTCCTGCACTCATTACCTGTATCAATGGCACCTGTTTGAACTTGTTATCAGTATAAAAGACACCTGTCCACAACCTCAAACAGTCACACTCAAAACTCCACTATGGCGAAGGACACCAGAAACAAAATTGTAGACCTGCACCAGGCTGAGAAGACTGAATCTGCAATAGGCAAGCAGCTTGGTGTGAACAAATCAACTGTGGGAGCAATAATTAGAAAATGGAAGACATACAAGACCACTGAATCTCCCTCGATCTGGGGCGCCACCCAAGATCTCACCCCGTGGGTTCAAAATGATCACAAGAACGGTGAGCAAAAATCCCAGGACCACACGGGGGGACCTAGTGAATTACCTGCAGAGAGCTGGGACCAACGTAACAAAGGCTACCATCAGTAACACACTACGCCGCCAGGGACTCAGATCCTGCAGTGCCAGATGTGTCCCCCTGCTTAAGCCAGTACATGTCCGGGCCCGTCTGAAGTTTGCTAGAGAGCATTTGGATGATCCAGAAGAGGATTGGGAGAATGTCATATGGTCAGATGAAACCAAAATAGAACTGTTTGGTAGAAACACAACTAGTCGTGTTTGGAGGAGAGAGAATGCTGAGTTGCATCCAAAGAACACCATACCTACTGTGAAGCATGGGGGTGGCAACATCATGCTTTGGGGCTGTTTCTCCGCAAAGGGACCAGGACGACTGATTCATGTACAGGACAGAATGAATGGGGCCATGTATTGTGAGATTTTGAGTGCAAACCTCCTTCCATCAGCAAGGGCATTGAAGATGAAACGTGGCTGGGTCTTCCAACATGACAAAGATCCCAAACATACCGCCCGGGCAACAAAGGAGTAGCTTCGTAAGAAGCATTTCAAGGTCCTGGAGTGGCCTAGCCAGTCTCCAGATCTCATCCCCATAGAAAACATATGGAGGGAGTTGAAAGTCATTGTTGCCCAATGACAGCCCCAAAACATCACTGCTCTAGAGGAGATCTGCATGGAGGATGGGCCAACATACCAGCAACAGTGTGTGCCAACCTTGTGAAGACTTACAGGAAACGTCTGACCTCTGTCATTGCCAACAAAGGATATATAACAAAGTATTGACATGAACTTCTGATATTGACCAAATACTTATTTTCCACCATAATTTGCAAATAAATTCTTTCAAATCAGCCAATGTGATTGTCTGGATTTTTTTTCTCATTTTGTCTCTCATAGTTGAGGTCTACCTATGATGCCAATTACAGGTCTCTCTCATCTTTTTAAGTGGGAGAACTTGCACAATTGGTGGCTGACTAAATACTTTTTTGCCCCACTGTATCTGAATATACAAATCCGGATTTGGAGCGTATGTTACCTGGTGTATCCCATACCTCTTATATCAATTAACATTTATTCATGAACTTATCATTATGGGCTCTGCTGTACTTGACTATTTGATTATATGAGCCTCAACGTAAGGACTGCTATATGTTTGTTATTACTATTTGGTTGATTTCTTTATTTTAAATCACATTATTCTTTTTTTTCTAGCGCTGCATACCCTTTACCGTATTTTTCGCCGTATAAGACGCACCTGACCATAAGACGCACCTAGGTTTTAGAGGCAGAAAACAGGAAAAAAAAAAATTCTGAACTAATGGACTGCAGACACAGTACAGGAGATGACCAGAGACTGCGGACAGCACAGGGATGACCAGAGACTGCGGACAGCACAGGGATGACCAGAGACTGCGGACAGCACAGGGATGACCAGAGACTGCGGACAGCACAGGGATGACCAGAGACTGCGGACAGCACAGGGATGACCAGAGACTGCGGACAGCACAGGGATGACCAGAGACTGCGGACAGCACAGGGATGACCAGAGACTGCGGACAGCACAGGGATGACCAGAGACTGCGGACAGCACAGGAGATGACCAGAGACTGCGGACAGCACAGGAGATGACCAGAGACTGCGGACAGCACAGGGATGACCAGAGACTGCGGACAGCACAGGGATGACCAGAGACTGCAGACAGCACAGGGATGACCAGAGACTGCAGACAGCACAGGGATGACCAGAGACTGCAGACAGCACAGGGATGACCAGAGACTGCAGACAGCACAGGGATGACCAGAGACTGCAGACAGCACAGGGATGACCAGAGACTGCAGACAGCACAGGGATGACCAGAGACTGCGGACAGTACAGATGACTGCTGACCTTTGGGGAGGTGGGGAGGTGGGGAGCGGGTACCTGAATTTGACAAGCTTTCAGGGTACGTCCCCTTCTTCAAAGTCCAAACAGTACTATTACAAATCACAAAGTTTAAGCAGAATGTTAGAAGGGATTGAGAAGAAAAATCACCTCAAGCTAAAACCATGAAAAACCCTTAACTTCATTCAAAGAGTGATGCTTGGCCTGGGGGAGAACAAACTCCCACCAAAACTGCAAAGTCTTAAGAATCTCCTGTTGAGTTAGAATGGTTGTTTTTTTTGTGTGTTTTTCTGCATGCCCGTCACCTGTTTTCAGAAGACTAAAGTTAGCTGAGCTCAGAAACCTTAGTGTGCGGTTTTAAAATTTATTGTAATAGATGTTCAAGCTGGCCAACTGCATCAAAAATGATCTGTCTCTGGTCCTTGCATACCAAATCACCAAAATAGAAAATATAGGCATACCAGAGTGGTTGTACAGAACCAATCACAGCATGGGTAGGCAAGGAGCGCCCCAAACCTAGAAGCAGGCCTATGCCATACAGTTACATAGTCTGGCCTGCCTGTGCCGCTCATCCGCAGTATTGAGCAGGTGCAAGAGGTTAATGTAAAATGGATGTTTGGATAAAACTAAAACACCACAAGTAACAGTTACTTGGTCTTTTTAAGGCAATCGGTTTGCATGGTTTTAGCAAGTAAAATCGGATTGCTGTACAAGTAACCACAACTCAAACATTCATGTAAGGGTGTGGAGGCATAAAATACTGATGTGTAATATTAAACTGTAATATGCCTGCAATATGCTCTTTGGTCAGTAGATGGCAGCAAAGTACAAGAATCGATTTTGCAGTGACTTTTGCTAAGACAAGATAAATGCTTATTTACCCTATAAAGTTTAATGAATACTAATTTAGGGGCCGAGTAGGACCCTCAGAAGGGTCATAGTGAACTGTAAATGCAGGTTTGAGGCTGCAATTAAGAAATGACTTACTGCATCACAAACTCTATGGGAAGGGGAGGAGTTCCGGTGCAGAAGAGGAAGTGACAGGAAGTCTGTGTCTGGCTGATATATGCTGAGGACGTCTGGAGAATCTGTGTGGGGCCTGGAAGAGGATTTACGGTTCACAGTGGAGTCTGGCGACGGCACCTAGGGAAGATTCACCACGAGACCAGGAAACAAGTGACTGTATGGTCCGGTTCTGGAGTGGATCAGGAAAAAGCACCAAGAGCCTGCCCGGGAACTGTAAGTGCGGCTTTGCCGCAGCACATCGCACCACACGTGTTCAGTGACATTTTGGATATACCAGAAAGTTATAAGAGACACACTCCGCTTTCCTTTGGATTACAAATAGTATTGCGCAATACTTAGGGTGCACCCCAACGTTATATCTTGCTCAGGAACATTCAGGCGCAGCCAGGCTGCTTTCTGGACATTGGGGAAAGTCCGCAAGTACGGGGTTAGTGTTAGACAGTATTATTATTACTGTATGGTTATGTGCTGTTATCATTCTGTTTATGTATGCTCAACTACTTGTTCACTATAACTGTTCAGTAAATGTAATAGTTTTAACCTCTTGCCGTCCGCCTGCTGTTTATAAACGGCAGGGCGGTGGCAGTCCAAGGTCGGGTTGCCGTTCCTAAACGGCACCCGCCTTTTCTAGCTGTGCGCGCTCCCTAGGAGCGCGCACCACCGCGATCTGGTGTCCGCTGTGTCCTCCGGACACAGTGAAACACCGATCGTCGGACGGGACCTCTGTACGAGGTCCCGGTCATGTGATCACTGATTGGCGAATCAGTGATCACATGCAAAGTAGTAAGCAAGATGTCACTTGTGACATCATTGCTTACTACGTGTGAAATCTGTGAATGATCACAGAGGTCACATGGTACAAGGCTATTCACAACAGCCTTGTACCATGTGACAAGCTGTGACCAATCACAGCTCACTCAGTATTTCTCAATGACTGCAAGAATGCAGACAGAGAGAAAGAGAAATGATTGCTTTTACATCCTATATGGGTGTAAAAGCAATCAGTGTAAAAAAAAAAAAAAAAATCTTCATCACCCCCCACAAGTAGTACAGTGTCACCATGGTGACACTGTACTGCTAGGGTGACAGTATGTAAAAATAAAAAATAAAAATAAAAAATAATATAAAAAAAAATAAAATAAAAATGTAAAAAAAAATGTTTAAAAATTATAATGTTTGGTTATAAACTAATTTGGATTTTTTTTTTTTACTAAAAAGATAACGGAATAAATTTTGGCCAAGATTTAGGATGAAATATTATTTATTTGCAAAATTTTATTAAAAAAACCACTTTTTTTCAAAATTTTTGGATTTTTTCATTTACATAGTAAAAAAAATAAAAATCCCAGCGGTGAATAAATACCACCAAAATAAAGCTTTATCTGTCTCAAAAAAATGGTAAAAAATTCATATGGGTACAGTATTGCATGACCGCGCAATTGTCATTCAAAGTGTGATAGCGCTGAAAGCTGAAAATTGCCCTGGTCAGGAAGGGGGTAAAAGTGTCCGGACAGGAAGTGGTTAAAAGAACCGCTGTGTGTCTGTGTGGCATCGTGTACCCTCTGCATCTGTGGGCCCAGCCCTCGGCTTTCCTTCATTCACATTAGTTAGCCCAACCTAAATAAATGTGTCATAAATGTGTCATTTGGAATACATTACACAGTAAACTTAACTTAAAATGATTTTATTTTAAATGGCAAATCTGAGTACTCCATATTAAGTTAAGAGTTCACCTAAAGTAAAATTTACAAGTACTATTCACTATTTTTTGTTAGTTGTGTATGCTAAAGTGTAAGTGCACAACACTCAAACATTTGTAATAAGAAAATGTAATTCCTATTCTAGTTTCTGTTTTCATTTTTTAAATAAGGTTTACCAATTGGATTTTACAGTATAGTAGGTTCAATAGCAGATCTTAGGACGTTAAACATATTCTCTGCAAAAGCTGGAACATCCTCAAAAATGACCCTCCTTTTGGAGACTCCCTTTCAGATAAACCAAATCTCATTTTTAGAAAACCTCAAAACTTAAGTATAGTAGCCCCGTGTAGACTGTGCAAGTTTTGGTGTGTGGCCATCTCTTTTCGACCAAAAAGGAAGTTCGCCATTTCAAGGAAGTACACCAGGGTAATCACTTTGGGATTAAGGTCTTTGGCATTGAAAACATCCCAAAGGATCTAGACAATGGAAGAAGGCACCAAAAGCTTTGCATGAGAGAAACTATTGGACGTTCACGCTGGATACTTTAACCCCGAATGGGCTGAATGATGATTTAGAAGTTCATATTTTAGTTTAATACTTGATGCACCTTTTCGAGAATATCCACTTAATAGCAGCGATAACTATTAACTAGAAAAGCTCCAATTTCTGGGGAAATTGTGTGAAGTGTTCTTGCCTCCACCAGTAGTCTACAACTGGGTGGATGGCTTGTCACTCTGCTGCCTGCTCACACACCTGGGTTCCTATGGCAACTCACTCTACAGCAAAGGCAGAGAAGAGCGGTTAAAAATGAACTGCTCCAACTTGCTCGCTTCACTGGCGGTTGCCATTTTCAAACGGTTGTAGTTTAAAAATTATAAATCCTACACTGAAGAGCTTTATATTGTGAGAATCACAACACCCAGACCTACATTTTGATGCATAGAATGTCTGTGAAATATTAAAAATGAAGACACGGTCGCAGTTTAGAAATTGCCCTTCAAATTTGAGGTGGCTAGAGTAGAGTTTCAATGAATGTCAATGGGCAGCGTGAGTTGCAAACAAATGGTCATATTGTGAAAACTATGAGGACTATGGCTTAGCCATGGACATTTTTAGTGGCAGCAGGGATAGCTGAACGTTTTGATATAAGATTTGTGTAGGTGGGCTGTAAAATGAGGGAGTGATGGCAGTTTAGAAATCATGTCCTGATTTTTCAGCTCACACTCTAGCTTTTGTCAGGTCCCACTCTAGTTTTGAACATTCTTCCATTCATTCCTATGGGACCAATTTCAACACAAAAACGCCGATATTTTGTGAACCGTTCGGCGAAACGTTCCACAAAGTAATAGCACACCAATCGGGAACAATCCGCACGTTTCGGTATATTACTATCTATGTAGTGTAAAAACTGTGGGAGGAGTTAGGGGGGTAAATTTGGCTATAATAATAAGAATATATATGTGAGAGAACAGGAAGTGGTCGCCATGTGAGAACACTTAATTATCTATTATTTTTACAGTGTCACATAATAAGACTATATCCAAAAAATATCCTTGTAATTCCCCTACATTACAATGCTTCATGCTTTGCATGAATTGGGCATAAAATGTGCTCTGAACGTCATCTAAGTCACAACAATAGAAGAACACAGTCTGCTGAACATAATACTACACAAACATTAGATGTTGCCATGGTTTAATTGCACATAACATGTAAACATTCCCAGTGCAGGGAGGAAAAAGTATGTGAGGCCCTAGCTTAATGACTTCTCCCAGAGCTAATTGGAGCCAGGAGTGAGCCAACCTTGACTCCAATCAGTGTGATGATATTGGATGTGTTGCTGACAGCTGTCCTGCCCTTAACAAACACACACCTGTTTTGGGTTTACTGGTTTCAAGAAGCACTGTCTGATGTGAACCATGCCTCGCAGAAAAGAGCTCTCAGAAGACCTACGATCAAGAATTGTTGACTTGCATGAAGCTGGAAAGGGTTACAAAAGTATCTCCAAAAGCCTTGATGTTCATGTGTCCACGGTAAGACAGACTGTCTACAAATGGAGAAAGTTTAGCACGGTTGCTACTCTCCCTAGGCATGGTCGTCCTGTAAAAATGACTGCAAGAGCACAGCGCAGAATGCTCCATGAGGTAAAGAAGAATCCCAGAGTGTCAGCTAAAGACCTACAGAAATCTCTGGCACATGCTAACATTTTTGTTGACACATCTACAATAAGGAAAGCATTAAACAAGAATGGAGTACATGGGAGGACACCACGGAGGAAGCCATTGCTGTCCAAAAAGAATATTGCAGCATGTTTGAAGTTTGCAAAAGAGCACCTGGATGTTCCACAGCACTACTGGC